>NW_022103942.1:7127813-7133067 GCF_000313985.2 Echinops telfairi
TATATATATAATTTTTAACTTCCTGTTAGTTTAGAAAGAAAAACATCCATACCACAACAAGGTATTACTTCCTTTACTCTTCTGATGGAGAATCTTGACATTATTAAAGGAGTAAGAAGAGAACACTTTGCAATACATTATTGAATTTCCTACTTTAATAATGAAGATGTGAGTCTGTGTAATCTAAAATTAATTTAGAGCTAGCAGAAAAGAAGTAATATTCCACTGTGTTTTGTTCCCTCCCATTCAAATTTAACAAATGGTCGCAGCTTTCAAGACAGAAAGCACAAAAGATTGAAATTAGAAGTCACAGTTGAGTACATCAAGTTGGCCTTCTTCCATTATTTGATTGAAATCAAAATGTGAATGAGACTTGACTAATTTCTTTCCATTGCTTATTTTTCAGCATTACTTTCTCCTTAATAAAACTTATAGCTCTCGAAAATAACTTTAAAAGCAGTGGCTATTTCTTCAATAAGACGATGTTCACGTAGAAACAAAGAAAATGACAAGCGGTCTGGGGAAGGAAAGTCGAAGAATTATACTTTAAAAATGCTTTGGAGGTGGAGGGATAAACAATTTAAGCCACAGAGAAGACAAGTCTTTCTCGGTCTTGAAAGCTGGGCAAATCAAAGCTCTCCATTCGGCACTATTGCAGGCCTAAAGCTACCATGAAAAATGGAAGAGTGGATTGCTTTCATGTTAGCAGCACTTCTGACATTTTATGATGTGTGGGGATTTTTCCTGTATTCCATACATAGCTAACATTCTGGGCTTTATCTCCAGCAATGAGCCTTTGGCTTTGCATTGTTTTCCTAATAGGAGGGATTAATTGTAATTATTCATAGACTTTGTTGCCCAGTCCTCATTATTCTGAGTTGACTGCCAATGGATGTGAAATAAGTTGACAAAGAAGCAATGTGCTTTTTTAAAAAAGACGGAAGCAGTCACATCAGTTAAGAAAGGGGAAATCTTTGAAATGTTGCTCAGGAATACAAGAACCTGTGTCTACCTTAAAGCTGGAACTTCCCTGCAGAGAGAAACAGGAAGAAATGATGGCGTGTAATACCACTGCGGCGGCAATATTTCTGAAGTAGGACACTCAGAAAAGGGCACAGGCTATTAATGTTTCTAGAAACATTACGTTTAATTTCTTTGTGGAAGATTTAGCAGGTTAGTGGAAAGTAGCAGCAGAAGGGGAAAAACATGAAAGAATAGTTACCCCTGCAAGAAAATTTGTTTAAACTAATATTAGAAAGAAAATAATTCAGAAATGGTTGCCTCTAATAATCTCATACCCAAGGCTAAAAGAAAAGGTCAGAGCTAATTGGTTTAAAGAAAAAAAAAGGTTGGACACACAGTGAAGAAGTGATACTCTGTGATGAATTCTACTAAAACCGACACCCTTGTTATCTTCAATTATGCCAGGACATGTACCACATGCCAGAGCCCAGGAAAGAGGCCCAACTTCAAAATGGAGCAGCTTTCTGTGTGTGGGTGTGCCACATTTACATTTTATTACCCAATCAACTAGGAAGGAGGAAAAAATCTGTTTGGTGGACAAGAACGAAAGTTAAGTAGTAGCTTTAAATTATGCTAATAAAATATTTAACATGATTTGATTTTTAAAATAACCATATAAAAGGTGCTACTTTCCAGGGCCCATATTTTCGTATGGACTAACAGGCAAGTGTATCTGCTACAGAGTCCCACTTTTGCAAGTGCTAGCCTCCATGTTCAAAATATTAACATAAAAAATCAATAACATAGGCATGTAGGAAGGGGCTTCAAAAAGTGTGTGGAAAAATGGGGAATTTACAAGACAAAACATTTTTCCATGACCATTTTGAAACTCCTTTATATTTTTAAAACATTAGAGAGGGGAACAAAGGGGCACATTGGCTTAATTTTGATCTTTGTTTTATACACCTTTAATAATGAAGAATGTTCTTTAGAACAAAACAATTATGACCCGCTCAATTAAAAACGAATCTTTATTTGAATGAATTCAGAGAGACAACACGCAAGCAACCAACTGAAACCTATCAAACTGCTCTGCTTACTGATTTTTTTATCTTTTTCATTGAATATATTCCAGATTTTCCCCCCTTTTCACTGAATACATTCATATCTGTCAAATAGTAAGTAAATGTGAACTGTGGTTTGAAAAATTGTAAAGCAAAGGTATTGTCTCCTTTAAGACTTTTTTAGAGTGTATAATTGTGAGAGAAAATAATTATGTAGACTTTTCAATAATTATGTAGACTTTTCACTATTGTGTATACTAATTGATTAAATACTTTACATAGTATTATAAAAGGGTTTCCTTGTTTTATTACTATTATTATTATAAAAGGAGCCCTGGCCAGGGGCTTAAGTGGAGAGCAAATGTTTTGAGAATGATGATGGTAACAAATGTACAAATGTGCTTTACAGAATGGATGTATGTATGGATTGTGATAGGAGTTGTATGAGCCCCTAATAAAATGATCAAAGATAATAAATAAATAAATAAATAAATAAATAAATAAAAGGAGCCCTCGTGGTGTGGTGATTATGCATTGGGCTGCAATCCATATGGTCTGTAGTTCAAAACCAGCAGAGCCTCTGCAGGAGAAAGACAGGGCTTTATATTCCCCTAAACAGTTATAATCCTGGAAATCCACCGGGGGTGGGGGGTGGGGGTTGGGGGGTTTGCTATAATTCAGTATCGACTCAATGACAGAGGAGGAAAAATAAGTTAATTATCATCTACTTGATCCCTTACTTAATATATGTACTTGTAAATTCCAGTGGAGATGAGGTCATAATTACCAAAAGTCTGTGAACCAATAGTCCAGCCAAAGACTTTCTTCTGATCCCTTTAAAATATCCTTCACTGTCTCTCTCCTGAACAATTGTTCAAGACCTGAACAATTCTGCATAAAAAACAAGAGGATGATTTAGAACCAGGCAGCATTTTGGTGCATATAGGGTCGGTATGAGTTGGTGCCATCTTGAGGGCACTTAACAACAACAAAAGAGGGGTTATTAGTATTATCAGTCTTGCTTTTTCCTAAAAGAGATAGGATTCTGAGACTTTGGAGAAATGAACCATACTGCAAACACTGCAGAAAATGTGCCCATTTTCCTCAGACATTATTATCAATAATTTCTATGTAGCATATCAGATTGGGACAACACATAGCTTAACAAATAGCCGGAGGGAAGTGAGGTTCATGGTGGTTATCAGGCCCAACGACCACTGCAAACAGATTGAAGCCAACTGAAAGCAAAAAAAACCCTGTAATGTGCAGCATCATCTGTGTGGACAGTATTCAACTTGACCATAGTACTTGCATTGTGTGCATCTTCCTCTTTCTGGAAGTTTTAGGTCTAAATAAACTATGCAAATGGATCAATATTATTTAAGTCAAGTAAAAGAAAACAAAATACAAGCCTAACAACAAAGAAACCAAGTTCAAGTTGCTGGACATGATGTTTTTCTTCCCACTGGCCCTTCCCTATATGCATCTGATCTAAATGCAACTTTAAAGGCATCCTAGAGTGATTTCTTAGAAACATAGAGGTTCAAAAACTTCATTTCTAAATTTACTTTGTATCTCGGCCCACTTCTCATTCAATTGTTATACACAACTCTTGAGGTTGTCAGAGTCCATTCCGTCATGTTGCAGGATTTTAGGACTAACTGAGCTTGTTTTAAGGCAATAGTAGTTCAATAGTACATTCAGGCCTTCCTTGTGAGAGATCTGGGCTTGTTCTCAGCCAGGGGCAGCTCATGTGCAACTACTACCCATCTGTCAACTGAGGCTTTTTGTGTTGCTATGATTTAGACCAGATTTCAGCAGAGCTTCCGAAGGTGGACTAGGTAGAAAGGCATGGAGATCTACTTCTGAAATCAGTCAGTGAAAACCATACGGATTGCAATAGTCGAATCTGCAACTCCACATGCACACATTTGATTTCAATGAACTGTTGATAGTACTCACTCTCATTGCATTAAGCCGATGTTGACTCATAGTGACCCTTATTATAAACAGGTTAGCAGTGCCCCTGTGAGTTTCTGAGACTAGAACTCTTTATGGGAGTCAAAAGCTCAATTAAGTTCAAAAAGCACAATGATCCCTCATGATCTCGGCCATTTAAGATACACACAGACAAGAAAGATGTCAAAAACATAGCTCAAATGAACACGAGATAATCTACACAAAATCACAGATTTTTATATAAACCTTCCCTTCGTATGTTAGCTTGAAATGTTGAAAATACTCTATCAGGCTATTGGACTATGAGATATACATTTACTTAAAAAATAGATATAAACTGTTAAAGATTTAATAGGTATGAATACTTACACTAAAAAGAAATCCAACCACAATCATATTAACTTTCCAAGCTGCATATGAAAATATCTGTGTGTTTCTTTGGGTCCAGGATATACAGGTCCAGGATTGACTTTCTGCAACCACTGCAGAGTCGTGAATAATGTATGAAATATATTTTTTAAGTCCTTGTTCGTTTCTCAGAGAGTAATGTACTGCTTGCTGTATACTATATCTGTGCTAGACAAACACTAAAAAAGACCGATAAACCCAGAAATCTCAAGCTAAAGCCTTCCCAGTGAAAAGGGAAAATATCATCTTGGATTTCAGGAGTCCCTCAAGCAAACAGTTCAAATCCTAAGAACACTACGATGTAATGGATAAAAATATTTAAACTCCAGAAAGAGCTATTTTCCTGAGTAAACCTGGGAGAAACATGGAAAAAATAATTAATAACTTCATGTTATTCTAAATAGATCCACTAAATCCTGTTTATTTCCCTGTTTTATAAGGCATATTTACTAACACCAATGGGAATACTTGTAAATTAGAAACAATAGGCTACCGTTGTCACATTACTTTCTCTTTATGTGCTCTTGTGAGTATTTAGGAATTTTACTCTCTAAATAGTTATAGGGGAGTGGAAATAACTTCAATGTGAGGATGACAAAGAGGCCGCAATAAAATGCAAGCACAAGACATACAAAGGAGAGTAATGACATATCATTATATTATTTTTAATATAAACTCAGCAAAGTTCTTTCCTTGTCAAGTCTAAACATCACTGAATAAAAAGGTCGTGTGAAGGTAACCACATACATAGGACATTTCAGTGTGCCCATAAAATAAACTGCACTCTAATGAAATTCCATTTACAGAGCTGCAGAATGAGATTTCTCTTTTTTTTTTTTAACTCAGCAAAATAAAATTCC
>NW_022103942.1:7134753-7150630 GCF_000313985.2 Echinops telfairi
AGGAATTTGTTCATAGTTTTTTTTTTTTAAACTATAGTCCGGCCCTCCAATGGGTCTGAGGGACAGTGAACTGGCCCCCTGTTTAAAAAGTTTGAGGACCCCTGCTTTAAGAGAGCAGAAAGCCTCATCTTTCTCCCAGGGAGTAGCTGGTGGGTATGAAACACCAACCTCACAGTTAGTGGCCCAATATGTAACCCACCAAGCTAGCAATGAATAATGGAACTTGAATCTCAAAAAGGGTACCTTGTCAATTATTTGCTTTTCTGGTCTCTTCCTTCTTGCATTCTTCTGCTCTTTACTCTTCTTATTTTAATGCACACAAGAAAAGGAACTATATATCTTTAGGAGATTTGAGTAAGGTTCAAATTTTAAGGGGAGGTGTGCTCCAAGTTTAATAAAAATTTGTGTGTGTGTGTGTGTGTGTGTGTGTGTGTGTGGAGTAGAGTCCCTTCACTTCTAGGTGAATCTGGTTGCTTGTTTTCTTTGGAGCAGTATATAGAATTGTGCTAGTAAGGGATGCAGAAATAAATTTCTTATCCCTGTAGAGGAAAATCCTTAATAATATACTACTGAGCCCATAAGAGAATGATGAGCCCATAATCATGACCATCACTTAAAATAAACAATTGTTTCTTTTTAGTCACAAAAGCATTTCATTCTCTAGAAAATTTAAGATCCTTAGGACAATCTGATGAGTACCTTGTCAAGTTTTGATGTTGCAACTTGTACCACACATCTGACATCACCATGTATCCCTAAATTCAAAGTTTGTAAATAAGCAGCTAGGTGTGTGAATTTAGCTACTGTCATTAACATGTCTGTGAAATGTGGGGCATGGAACTAAAACTACCCAGAGAAATTTACTGTGGCAAAATCATTGCTCGTCCTAATTTACCCCATCTTCCAATATATTGAGAGAAACATTGCTAAATTAATATTCTCATACAAATCCATTGAAAAAACCGTATAACCTATTGTTCTGCACAAGTCATCATTGAAGAAATGTGCAGCAGAGCATCAGCATATTATAGAAGAGACAAGAAAAAGTAATTGAAATTATTAGAGAAAGCACCATCAGGTCTTGCTTAGAACAATTTTGCATATAACTAGGGCATAAACGGTCTGCAAATGTCCTCAAGTGTAGACTGCATAGCAATCTTCTGGTTCTAGATGCCTTACTGCAGGCCTAGATCTTATTAATCAATACATGTATCTCTCTGCTCCAAAAGTAAAAGTACATTTCCATTAAGAAATAAAATAAAACTTAAACCAAACCAACTATGTATCAAATACCAGTACATTTTTCCATTTTCAGATTCATGTGAAGTGATAAAGGACACTAAATTCTGCAGTCTTAAAAAGTAGTAGCATTATTACAACTCAATGGAATCTGGTGTGACTTTACACACCGCCCTGACTGCTCTTGCGAAGGTCCACAATGAATGCGTACTAGTTAAATCCAGTGGATCCTTTCCAATTCTTACTTTATTGATACTTGCCACTCTATTTTATGTTAATGAGCGCACTCTACTTTGGAAAGACCTGGGATTAGGTCCTAGGCTTTTGTGATACCACACTTTCTTTTTTTTTCTGCCCACAGTTCCATAACCAGCTCCCCCAGGCTCTCATGGGCTCTAGTTTCCAAGCCAGACCCATAAATTGGTGCTTCTCAATGGCTGTGGTGCACGAAAATTGCCCGAATAACTTCTAAAACATACTACTTTTCAGGATCAAACCCCATAGATTCCGATTTAATTGGTGCAGAGAGGAAGCATACATGAATGTATTTCAGAAGTTCCTCAAGTGATTCCAAAGGGTAGCCTCAGCTGAGATATAGTGCTATCGATGTTGTTTTTCTCCAAGATGGCCTTTAGCTACTGGCCTACTCTTTTTCCTCAGATCATCTTACTAACTGTCCTATTTTTAGCTACTAATTGAATGTGGATCCCTTCTCCAAGTTTTTTGGTATTCACCCTCTGGTTATTTCCAAGAGCTAACTAAACTAACTTAAGTTGCGGAGACCACTGTGTTGCTGACATAAAGATGAATTGATTTGTCTCTGTCTTACCACCCAATTTCCTCTCAAAAGGTATACAGATAAAACAACTCACCTATTCCTGACTTTCACCACTTAGACATCAGTCAGTTCTAAAATATATAAAGATTTTCAGAAGGCTGTCCCCTTCTTGTATATACTTCCTTCCCCTTCTCCCCACCCCCAATCTTGTCCTTTTCTGTACGAGTCACAAATACTATTCTTTATTTTAACATATGAAAGGAAAACTTCTCATTAGATGGTTATGAATTTCATGCTACACAACAAATGATACGGTGCTCTGCTAACTGTGAAGCACTAGGCATGCTAAGATCCTTTAGCCACGTTACATAGTCTAAACTCACTATTGCCCCCAAGTCCTTTCCAGCACATAATGACAGAGTACAGAATCTCCCCATAGGCCATAAATCTTTCTGACTCAGACTGCCACCTCCCACAGAGCAGCCTGTGACCTTTACTGCCAGCAGCCAAGTGCTTAACCATTGTGCCACCAAGTTCAATAAATGTGACTTAATCCCAGGGGAGCTCATGTTTGGAAGCAAAATTAAGTATTAAAATGAATGAACAACTACTCTCTTTAAGATCTTTAAAAGTGTCTATTACAGCAGAAGTTGAAAAGCTTATTCTGCCTACTGCTCCATTGTCGGGGGGAAAATACTCAGTGTACCACTGGTAATTGAAAAATGTTGTGCTATACACCATAATCCAGGATAAAGTATAGGTATCTGTTTTTCCATCCCCTTTGGATCCTTCCAGTGCCTCCCCAGGGGGCAGGATCACCTACTTTGGGAAATACTAGTTTGGAGTCAGACTCTTTAGAAGGGCTCTATTTTATTATGCCATTGTTTTCTTTCTTTGCTTCAAATCTCCACATTCAAAGTAGAGATACAAAAGACATTCTCAAACCTATTAGAACTTAGTTCCTGGTTCTCACTATTCTCCTAAAATTGCTCTAGCAAAGGTCCATTTGAAACACCCATTAGTCTATTAGAATCATCATGCTACTTTTTATAGGAAGTGACAATACTAATTATTCCCTCAATTATGAAATTCTATCTTCAGTCTTTCAGATGGTTCTTTTTCCCTAGCCCTCTTCCTCCCTTTTTGACCCTTTCATCACACAGGACTCTTACCAATTCTTCTAACTGCCCCTTAAAAAGTGCAATACTCTAATGTGCCATCATTGGCCTTCCTCTCTTGCTCATTTGATACTGCCTTCCTGGTGACACCAAGGCTTCCATTCCAGACATCTGCTGTTGCTGTTAGGTGCCACTGAGTCTGTGCCAACCCATCGCAACCCTGTGCACAACAGAAGGCAACACTACCCCCTCCTGTGCTTCAACCACTATGGCAGCCCCTTTGTTAATGCATCTTGTACATATGCAGCTGTCCCCCCACTTTATTATCACCAATCTCAGTCCTTCTTGTTTGTGTGTATATGCATAAACATGTAATCCTCTATTTATCTTAAATTTTCTGCTGGCAGCTGTTACAATGGCCTTTTCATTATATGTCCGTGCTCTGTCTCAGGTATTTGCCATTATCCCAATCTGAAATACCCCAGAAGATTCCTGCTCTTCACCTCCAAACTACAACTCATCCTTCAAGGCACAGCTCAAAAGGCACTCATTGAGAAATCATTCTTGAATTCTCTAGGTAGTGAGCCAGTCTTTCAATACTTTGTGCACAATATCGTAACATTTGTATCGTGTATATATCTGTCTTTCCCATGAGAGTCAGAGTTCTTGAAGGCAAGAACAAGGCTTTATCCACCTTGGCCCTTGCAGGCCCTAGCACCTAGTCTGTTAGCAATAAATATTATGCAGATGAATGTCATGCCTTTATGGATTTGTTTTTGTTAGTTTGTTCATATTCCTTTGCCCTTAACTATGTTTTCTTTGAAAATGACAATGGATATGCTAGAGACTAAATGAGGTTTAATGGGTGAGTTGGAGATTATAACACTACAAAACAATGCTCTCTAACAAAAACTATATTCCATAGGTTTTAAAACAGTCATTTGTAAGTTGTGAGTCTCCTTTATAAAACTGCTCACTCTCCAACATTCACCCTACTGGAGGTTGCTAGACTGCTTACAAAATAAGGTCATCACACTGCACCTGGCGCACCCCATCATTGTAACCAATATGTAAAAAAAAAAAAAAAGCAGCAGAGCAGAAAACAAGTAGCAGAGAAAGGGCCTAGCTGATTTGATTATACAAGAAGAAACCATTTTACATGTACAGACATGGGCTTACAGTATCTGGTCCTCCTCTTACTCTGTCCTGCCAGTTTTGCAGAATTAAAAATACAAAAATCCACTTCGATCCAGTCGATTCTGACGCATGGTGACCCTGTAGGACAGGGTACAACTGCCCCACAGGGTTTCTAGGGCTGTAATCTTGACAAACGTGGACTGTCACGTCTGTCTCCTGCTGAGCAGGTGGTGGATTCAAACCACCAGCTGTTTGGATAGCAGCCAGGTGCTGTAAACTACTGTGCCACGGGGCTCCTCTTTCGAATATTACATCTCTACAGGGGATCAAAACTGCAGATGGAAATAAACCAAATACCAGGAAGACTCCACTGTAGCACAATAAAAGCAAAGCAACCATCACTACAGGGACAATATGATGTATTTATCAACAAAAGGAGGCCATTCAACTATAAATAATCGAAATCCCAAGATTAATGCAACTATATTTTAATGATTTTAAAGTGTATCACCCCACCACCCCAAAATCAAACCCTCTTACAAAAGGGATCTGATTTGAAGATGACAAGGAAATGGGAGCTGTTGAATCATTAAAAAACAAACAAACAAAACCAAAGAAATAACAACCAACCAAATAACTTCTTAAATGACCAATGTGAGTGGTTAGGGGGGAAAATGAAGTGAGACAAAGAATTGGATTTGATCACTTTCTTTGTTTCTGAACGATAGTTGGGCTATGTAACTATGAGGTGTTTATGGCCTACCAAGGGGATTGGACAGTTTGATAATAATGTAAGAAGGTTCATGCCATACTTGTGGCATGCCATACTCTGTGGATAAGCTGTATGAAATCCTAAAATGGGAATTGGTCAGTTTGGGTCATGCCACTAGGCTTACAATGAGCCATCCCAGAGGCAGAAAGGGAGATCTCATCATCCAACCGCCACCAAGAAACAAAGCTGAGATGTGCAATGTGGCTTTTATAGCTGGGGTTCTTGTGCTGAGTATCTCCTTGAGCCAGGAGACAGAAGTGTCACACAAGAGATGTTGAGAGATGTTAAGGAGCAGTAGTAGAGAAACCACCAAACTGAGGTAGCCTGACCAAGAGATCACAAGGCTTGCTGGCAAAATGGGGTGTCTGTAAGCAGCAGGTGGAGTTAGAGGCGACTGCTTTCCTGCTAAGGTTTCTAGTGTAATAGGGTGCCACAGGTATTTACTGGCAGAGCTACAGGAGCTGTATGACACTTGCCTAAGCAAAGTAGAGGCCTCAAGGCAACTGGGCCAAGAGGCTGAGGGCATGCCTCAGCATGCCTGAGGGCACTGCTGAGAAGAGGCTGCCCTGTAACCTGAGTCCTTTCTGGTCCTGATTTGTAATCTGTTCCACTCCTTATAAACTCCATAATCATGAACACTCGCTATAAGTTCTGTGTAGCTATTGAACAGATTATTGAACCTAGTAGCGAAGTAGATAGTGCCTCAGGAGATGCTGGTATTACTGCCAGAGAGTCAATTCTCATTCACAGAGACCTTATACCAGTGGTTCTCAACCTTCCTAGTGCTGCGACCCTTTAATACAGTTCCTCATGTTGTGGTGACCCCCAAGCATGAAATTGTTTCGTTGCTACTTCATAACAGTAATTTTGCTACTGCTATGAATCGTCATGTAAACATCTGATAGGCAGGGTGTATTTTCATTGTTACAAATTGAGCATAATGAAAGCACAGGGATTAATCACAAAAACAATGTTATTATATATTGTGAAATATTTATTTCTAATGACAAATAAGTGAAATTTTGTCTCGAAGCATGGTGTAGCATGGGTAACAGTCTTCACGCCGGGTACTTGTATGCAAGCGTATCTGCATGGGGGCGGACCCGCCTGGAGATGGATAGAGGAGCGGTGTCTCGGTTCCTAAGACCATCAGAAATATGTGTTTTCCGATGGTCTTGGGCGACCTGTGAAAGAGTCATTCGACCCCCAAAAGGACGCAACCCACAGGTTGAGAACCGCTGGTATAGGGCAGAGTAGAAATACCCCATTGGGGTTCTAAGACCCTAACTCATCTTTTCCCCATGAAGCAGCTGGTGTGATCTTTGCAGTTTTACCAGCACCCCCCAAACAACCCACTATGCTACCACCCAGATCCTTCCCAGATTTCGCCCGGTGTGACTTTTCATTCATACATATTTCCGCTTATAATAAATGGGTCGCTGTAAATACAGATATTCTCTATGGACTCTGAGTCATTCTAAGGAATTAAGGAGTCTTAACCAGCCTGGTCTGGCTTCTGCCTATTTGATAGTCTGAAGGACAATGTTCTTTTGACTTGTGTGCGCTCTGACTTAGCTCAAAATGACTAGGTCAGAAAAATGCTACCGGAACACATGTAATTTGTGACCCAGCTCTGAGAGATAGTGCCTATTGGGCAGCTGGTGATGAGAATGGAGAAACGGGAAGGTGATGACTGAATCCATTTCCAGGTGGGAATTGGATTCATACTGATCCTTACCAGGAAGTATGCAGTGATGGTTCTGATTCACACTGATCCTGAAAGTCAGCAAGGACAGTGCTCCTTGCTTAGTGCAACATATGTTTACAGATGGCACCTAACACACAAACCTGCTAGAATTTGAACTTTTTTTTTTCTGGCTTTGACTCTTGCATGAGCAAAATATACAAATTTGGCTTTATAATTATATTGTATAGAGAAATATTACTTCAATTGTCTCCATGACCTTTAGTTTTTTTAAAATAATGCCATTTCAAATTATTATCATGATTACTTTCTATGTCTGACATTTTTTATGATTATAGGGGTCAAAGCATAACATGTATTGTGCTTCAGACAGGGCATGTCTGAGGTGGACTAGAATAAAAGTCTGTCCATCTAAGAGATTAAAGAACCTCAGGGGGGAAAAAACTCCACCACAGGGGAGAAAGAAATTAACAGCTGAGAATGAATGACTAGTTTGCCCTACGAATAATAAAATAGACATAAAACCCCAACCGATCTGGGTCATCAAACAGGGAGAATGATACTGATTACTAAGCACTATCAGTCACAGCCTTGAGGCCAAACTCTAGAGATTTCAAAAAACAAAACAAAGCCCTTCACTGGCAGCCGTTTGATGCCAATTCATAGGAAGGGCAGGATAGAATTACTCCGGTGGGTTTATGAGACTGTAACTCTCTCTCTTTTTGTTGGTATGGCAGCAACTGATCTTCTCCCTCCCACATCTCCTACATGTTGATAAAGCGATCACAGCCGAGGTGAGGTCTCCTCTGTGGAAGTGTGTTTTTTTAGCTGTACATCTAGAGGGGGTGATACATGGTTCATGGACGCTAGGTAGGCTCTCTACCTTGTTGATTAGCAACCAGATTAGGCAGTTATATGGCCTAGAAGCAGAAGCCTGCCTAAATCTTGGTTTTTATCTTTAATAGTACTGAACTCATACAACATTTGTTGTTTTGTGATTGACCGACTTCACTCAGCATAAAGGTTGCCAGGTGCCTTCGTCTTGTGAGGTATTTCATTGCTGTTTTCTAGGGATGCACTGTCATGGCGTATGTATACCGGAGTTTCTTCATCCAGTCTACTGACGGGCCATTTGAGCTTTTCCAGCTTCTTGCTATTGTAAACTGAGTTGCAGTGAACACAGAAGAGCATGTGTCTTTTCATGTTGTCTCTTATCTCTTTGGGGTATACACCCAGCAAAGATATTACTAGGTTGTACAGTATTTCTATTTCTCATTATTTAGATATCGCCAGACCACTTTTCACAATGGTTGTACATATTAAGCCCACCAGCAGTGTATAAGATTTCTAATTTCTTCTCTCTCCAGCATTTGTTGTTGTCCATTTTGTTTGTTTAAAAGTGGGCCTTCATTATGGGTGTAAGGGGATAGCTAATCATTGCTCTGATTTGCATCTCTAGATGGCCAATGATGGTAAGCATTATGACTTGTCTATTCATGTCCTTTGTCCACCTTCTCATTGGATTATTTTTTTCTTATTTAAATGTTGCAGAATTCTGTAGATTTTAGGAATTCGTCCTGTGTCCCTTGTGTCATTGCTAGAGATTGCCCCCCTAATCTTTTGATGAGCATACATTTTATATTTTTAATAAGTCCCAGTCATTCATTTTGTCTTCTCCTGTGTTTCCTTTATTATATTTGGTAGTTCATGTATGCCCTGCAATAGGTCACTTTAATTTGGTTCCAATTTTGCAAGACTGTCACTCTTTTTTTTTGGGGGGGGGGCTGTCACTCTTTACAGGAGTAGAAAGCCTCATCTTTTCCCCAAGGAGCCTCAGGTGATTTTGAATTGCTGACCTGTGATCAGCAGCCCAATGCATAACCATGATGCCACGGGGCTCTCATAGATATCAGAAGGGCTATAATTGAAAACTGAAAGCTGTTTCTCTAAAGAATGTCTAAAGCCTTTGAGGTGTTAAGAGTCCTGCTTGGTACTTGAGTGGAGTAGCACACTCAAAGATGAGAGGCTTCCTGCCCTCCTTCGCCATTGATGGCTGTCAAACTCTGGCATTGTGAAGTCCTGCTGGAGGAAACAGCAGGAATGGAAATGGACACTACCACAAATGGAGGTAGCAGGAAAGGATTATTTTGTTTTTGTTTGCAAAATGCCCCCTACGAACTTTCAGAATCCCTAACAGGTCAAAGAAGTTCTGTATGCGTATTTAGAGATAGGAGTCAGCAAAATCTGGGTGTTGCCATATGTGAGGTGGAGAGGCCTGGGGAAAAGCAGGTTGTATTTTGCTGTCAAGATATTTTCCCTCATCTATAGTCCCCTCCCCCCCTTTAGTGTGTATCATCATTTTATGTTCCTTGCTGGTTCTCATAGAGTAAATCAGACCTTCGGATTTACACTGTTAGCTTGTTGATATGTAAAACGAGGCATCTGGGGCTCCCAAGTTTCTCTGGTTTTTCAAATTTAGTTTTCCTGATTGCAGTGTTCGTTTCTTAAAACCAAAAGACATTCATTCTCTTTGCTGGTTTGATTTCTCCAGAATGCTTCTCTTATGCATTGTTTTTAATGTCGAGAACTATATATCAACATTTACTCGGAGCCAAAGAAGCCAAGTTTGACATCTATCTATTTCTTAGAAATTCTTTGACATTGACTCACAGTGAGCAAAGCCTACAATGTCAGATTGGTTGAAAGAGGAGAAGCAAGTTATATGTAATTAAGTAGCTGTGGAGTGGCTTATTTATATTTGAAGTGTGGCTTTCACGCCTGTGCTGCTTTTCTCTGTTTCCTTTTCTTCCAAAGCTTACCTTTTGTTGGTGGCCCTTTCTTTTTTATTTTATTGTATAATTTTTGAACTGCTTTTATTGGCATTTAATTCACACATCATACAAGTTACTACTTCAATCACATCAAGAAGAGTTGTACATGACAAAATAATAATAATTTATAAATTATCAAGGGTTCATGAGGGAGGGGGTGGGGGAGGGGGAAAATGAGGAGCTGATACCAAGGGCTTAAGTGGAGAGTAATATTTTGAGAATGATGAGGACAATGGATATAAAAATGTGCTTTACACAATTGGTGTGCATATGGATTGTTATAAGAGTTGTATGAGCCCCCAATAAAATGATTTTTTTAAAAGAAGAAGAGTTGTACAATAATCATTGCAATCAGTAATGGCAAAGTCAGTAAAACTGATGGGCAATTATTAACAAAGTGGATTGTAAATATATGGACCTTATTACCTTCATTGATAATAAAGTCTGGAAATATAGATAAGGATAACTAAGAAGGTATTACTACAAAAGCATAGTACATTTTGTTAAACAAAAAATCAGAATGTGAAGCTCTTGTTTCCGACGCATGCTCTTATCTAGGACTATGTACTTCTGAAGGCAGTTTCCACTTCTCAAACCCTTTCGTTCCTTAAAGAATATTGCACTCTTCAATTTACACCACAGCAAATTGGCAGTTTTAGCATCCTCAAGGAACTCAAACAGCACTCCTTTTCTGTGTTCTTTGAATCTGGAGCACAAAAACAGTCTGAAGGAGCAAGATCCGGGCTGTCAGGTGGCTGAGATACGGTTTCCCAATGAAGTTCTCGTTGGACTGCCCTTGCTACCCTTGAAGAACGAGTATGTATATTGTCATAATGCATAATAATAATAATAATCCTTAGTACTTTACTGGCCTTTTGCTCATCGATGCAGTTTAAAAAAACCTAAAACATTGTATTGGGGATTCTTACAGCTCTTACACCATTCTACACACGAACTGAATCAAACATATTTTGCATGTGTTGCCATAATCATTTTCTAAACATTTACTTTCTATTTGAGACCTTGGTATCAGCTCCTCTTTTTTTCCTTCCCCCCACCCTCATGACCCCTTGATAAATTATAAATGATTGTTTTCATATCTTACGCTGTGTCCCTTCACTCACTCTTCTGTTGTTCATCCCCCTGGGGTGGGGTGGGGGTGGGAGATTATGCATCAATCATTGTGATCGGTTACCTCTTGCTCCCCTCCTCCCCATCAATGCAGCTTTCTACTTTCTTAAAACTTCCTTATAATAAGCTCTCATGATCCTATCCTGTGTCCTTAGATTAGCATCTATCAAGATTATTCCATGGAAACCCTCCAAAATTGTTCATATAACTTTCTGAGCTGACCTCTCTGTTCCTTAAACTTAACTGCCTCACAAGTTCCCTCGAAACAATGGTTTGGCCTAGAACAGTCCTTTGAAAGGATCCCTAATGAGACTGAGACAGGTCTACGGCTTAGAGGACTTGCACAAATCACAGAGGTGTGTTTACGCACATTTTACTGGGAGTGAATCCAGGCATGTAGAAATGGAATGTTTTTTGATTTTTCACTCTTCGTAAAACTCATAGATGATAGACTCACAACAGCCTCTGAGCAGAACTACAAAGGTCCCTTGAAGCACCAAACTGGTGGAAAGAATACAGGCATACCTCAGAGACATGGCAGGCTTGGCCCAAGACCTTCACAGTAACGTGAATATTGTGGTCAAATGAGCCATACAGGTTTTTGGTTTCCCAGTACGTATAAGAGCAATGTTGTAGTCTTGCTACTCCCATCAAGTGGCCAGTCGCAGAAACCCAGAGGGGCAGTTCTACCCTGTCCTAGAGGGTTGCTATGAGTTGGTGGTATCAACTCACTAGCAATTACATTGTTTTTTTGCTTTGTAGTCTATGAATGTGCATTAAGAAAAAGTTGGAAATACTGGGAGATAGACCGAACGGTGACACAGGGACATGAATTGAGCATATACTGCTGGAAATATGGTGTGAAATTAGTGTGGGCAGAAACCTTGCATTTGTTAAAAAACAAACACATACACACTATCTGCAAAGTGCAACAAAGCGAGGTATGCCTGTCGTCCATTTTCTGGTCACACAGAGGAGAGAGGTTGAGAATGTTACTCTCACTCTTGAGCTACAGAACTACAATATTTCTGTCACAATTAAAGCACAGACGAGGGGTCTTCAAAAAGTTTGTGGGACAATGGAATTAAAAGACAATGGAAGTTTTCCAGGAATATTTTGAAAAACCCCCATCATACGGCACTGTGATGATTTCACATCGTTTACATGTAGGTTTTCCCAAAACGTGTGGGAGCTTCTTAAGGCAGTGTTCTCTGTGTTACTGTGTTTTCAGTACCTGGCCCCATACATGCCACCGCAATTAGCATACATGCCACCAGTTTAGCATCTACCCTCGGGCTCTTTAAATATGAGTAGGAAGTCCCCAGCAGACAAAGTCATCGGTCCTCATCTTTTTCTTTTTATTCCACTGTCGTGTATGCCAATTTTAGTGTCTGCCCACCTTTCCCGAGTTCTTAATCCTTCTCTCTTCCTTTGCTGCTAGGACAACTGTGTCCTACTAGCGGTCCCGGAGGGCATTTTCTTTGGCAACGATACTTTTGGCCCCTCCGTGGAGGTATTTTCAAACTTCTGGTTTGGATCTTGTTTCTTTATAATGCCTCTAATAATTTCCACACAATATCCAAAACTTTCTCTAACAATCATTTTGCCAAGAAAATCGGTATCCATATTTCCAAGCATCTTGTGGACATCTTGACCTTGATGCTCTGCCAACACCCTCAGGTTAACTTGCCCCTAAAATAATTCAACTTCTTCCATGAATACCGTACCTTTTCCTGATTTGAATAAATTTATTTTATAAACCAACTCTCCTCTCAGCCAATCAAATGTAAAACTCTATAGTTATCTTTGATTTGGGACTGCACCTCTGCCCCAATATTACTTTAATTATGTTCCTCAACTATTTAAAAATGCCAAGATACCGCTTGCCTAAAGATCATATGCTAAGTGCTTCAGTTTTTACTTAAGCACTACATGATATGGCAGCAAGTTATCGTTTCCATAATATCTATATACTTAATGTACTTAATGATTATTTCACTTGTCTAAAGTGCCCACTAGGCCTACCTCCAGACCCCCCTTCCTTGCATACGGCTTTACTCATGTTTCAGTGACTTTTCTTCACGATTTCCCCGACATGTCCATGATGCCTATCTTCCTCTTCTATACCCACATGGTATGTTAGTAATATCTCGTGTGACACCTATTCCTTCAGTCGTATTCTGTAATTCTTTCTGTGCTGTTTAAATGCTCTTTCATAGAACATACAGAGGCCTTGTAAGTGTTAACACATTTTATTTTAATGAGCTCTGCAATTTAAATGATGTCGAACATACAACCTGTCGAAGAAGAGATACATGGTGGGGCCTCACAACTTTGTGGGAAGATTCCTTTACACAAGTGTGTGTGTGTGTGTGTGTGTGCACGTGCGTGTGTATTTTTTCCCCAAAACCATTTCACTGGGAGTTAATAAAGGTATCAAATCATTCCATAGTTGAATCACATCAAGCAGTTTTGTACAATTGCTACCACAGTCATTTCGAAAACATTCTCTTCCTTCTTGAACTCCTTGCTATCCGCTCCCCTTTACACCTCCCCACCGCCATCACTACTGTTCTCCCCCAGAAACCCTTATTCTACTTCCTTTCCCTATAAGTTCATCATTCCTGGGTTTAATATACTGAAAAATAGACACATATATATAACAAAAAATTCAAGAGGGTGGCCCCAGTGACATAACACATCTGAGCTAAGCCTCAATAAGAATAAAAAACAAACAAAACAAACACATAAAATGTTGAAAACCAGATCCAGCCTAATATCCATTATATTTTAATCACATTTTCCCACAAAATTTTTGGAGATCTTCTACAATAATTTTTTTAATTAAAAGATCATTTTATTGGGGGCTCTTACAGCTCTTATAACAATCAATTGTATCAAGCATATTTGTACATATGTTGCCATCACTATTTTCTAAGCATTCACTTTCTATTGAGCCTTTGGTATCAGTACAATAAATTAATGACTGTTTCAGGAGGCTTTGGGAGCGCTGTCAGATAAGTGTTAGACTGCTAATTGCAAAGTCATTGGTTCAAATATATCAGCTGCTCCTTGGGCAACAGATGAGACTGTCTGTTTCTGTAAAAATTTATAAAGCCTAAGAAACCTGATGTAGGATCATGGAGGAGGCAAGGTGGGACAGTACAGAGGCAAGGAGATCTTGGAGAGCAATGACAAAAGGTGCCAAAGAAAGGGAAAACAAAAGAGGGCCACAGCAGGATCTAGTTAGGAACATCAGAGAAAATGAGGGAATTTGAACAAGCCCTTAATTTCTGCTGCTTCAGTAAAGAAGGAGTGATTTGGCGGGCCGACTTCTAAACTTTGTAGCATCCCTTTTTTCCTTGCTTCAAGCTCCTCTACTGATGTCCAGCATGCTTTTGCCAACTATGGCCACTGTTTGTTTCTTTTTACATCTTGCACACTGGCTTTGGCTTTTGCCGCCTAGAATGACTGCCAGACCCAGAGGCTGACATAGAAATACATTACATTATTAATTATATAATTATATCATTACTTATATAATTATAATAGATTTATAATGATATTATACTATGTTATATATAATACAATAAATATATTTATAAATATAATATATATATATATCGAGAGAGAGAATTTATATATATTTTTACCCCAAAACCGTTTGATTGGGAGCTCTTAAAGCTATCGTTCCATTCCATATTGCAATCATATCAAACAGTATGATACAATCGCTACCACAATCAGTTTGAAAACATTTTCTTCTTTCTTGAGCTCCTTGGTATCAGCTTCCCTTTACCCCCAACTTCCCCAGAACCTGCTCCTTTTGACCCTATGTGTTCACAGAGGCATTCCAGCTAAAGCAACCTTCATTGTAGCTTATTTGAAATCAGTACTGTAGAATTCTGCTATTTGTAAATATATCCTTGGCATTTCACAAATGAAGACACTTGAGCACCAGACTCACAGAAACCACATGGCATGGCCTTTCTCTCAGAACAGTCTTTGTTGAGTCAGTGTGAGGTCTGAGACTAATCAGACAGAGGCTAGCAAATATATATTAAAAATAAACAGCCTAGGAAGATTATAGCAGTTCTTTAAAGGCACAGAATTACATACTTTTACTTATCAGCTGCTGTCTGGAGAACTGAATTGATAGAAAAATTATTTCAGTCTGCTGCTCACAGACTATTATTACTCTGACAGTTCAAGAAAGAGCAACACAGGTTTTTATTCTCTTTTTACAGATAGAGAGGCATGATTTCTGATTTAGCAGCACTCCTGATGCTCTCCCATGCAGCATTGAGTTAAAAATGAATACGAACACAAAAGTATATATTTTAATTTTCTTTTCTGTAATCAGTCATTCTTATTCTAGGCCATCTTCAGTGGCTTTGTGTACAGAAAGCAGTCTTAGATGCCAATCAAAACACTTCTCGAGTTTCAACAACAAAAAAATCTTACTTCCAAGCTCATCTGCCAGGGTCTGTCCATGCATAATAAAGATGAAATGCTTAGACCGACCAATCAGGTATCGCCAAAATATGTAACCTATGAATATAACATATATGGTTGCCTCTCATAAAATTTACCACTGCCAAGAGCTTGCATAACTCCATACTGGGCTCCATTTCTTTCACAGGTTTGTTGGAATACAAGGGCTTTGACACTGATGTCGGAGTTTGATGGATTTGAAAGCTACCAATTTTCATTCTAATACAGTGCGTGTTTTAAGGTGTAGGCCATTCAAGGAAGATCCTATTAATCTCAACTATATAGAGTGTGCCTATTGACTACTCATTTTCCCAATGTATTTCTTTACAGAGATTTGCAGACCATGAAGATGCGTTGTAAACTCAGCATGCCTATGTTTTTCCTCAATTTAAAGCAACATATAAACTAAAAATATAAAAATCTTATTTAGAGGAGATAGAAAGCTCCACTTACTTGAATTATTCTGGGAGGAGTTATTATTTACCAACATCATAGTATGTAAACAGAGTATGGATGGAGACTATTTCTAGTTCCCTCTTGATTGAGGGAGGCTGTTGGTTGGTTTACTGGCTATTTCTTCCCTCCCCTGAGACCAATCTTCAGAAAGTGACTTTATCTGTTACTTATCCAATATACACACAAAACTTTATTCCAATGCTTTGCGACCTTTGG
>NW_022103942.1:7150730-7154317 GCF_000313985.2 Echinops telfairi
GGGGCTAGGATCACCTGTGCCCTGGCTTCTGTTGTTAATAAAATTAATGGGGAGTGTACCTTCCCTCAATACGAAAAGGACCTCTGGAGGAGCACATGCTGCCTTACTTTCCTTAGTTAGAAATCGCTTATGTGACATCCTCAGGGCCAACTACTTTTAGTGATTTAATTACATTTATGGTTTTAAACCACGATCTACCTAAACTACCTGCTCGTCAACTAACAATTAAAATATTTAATATCAAACACAGTGGCAGTCTTTGTTGCTGAGTTGTTGGGGTGGTGTTACATTAAAAAAAAAACCAAGTCCACAGTTGTCTGAAGATACATTTACCAAGTTGAAACTTGTGATCCCTTGGATGTAGAAGCCTGCTGAGATTTCACATATGAACTGAGATCAGCTGTTAAAAAACATCTTCATGAGGAGGTTTCCTTCTTTTGAAAAAAAATGTTTCATTCTTGGCTTTGAACATTCATACAGTCTCACACTAAGTGAACTAAAGGAGATCTTACCTGGATTCCTTGGAATCCGCTTTCTGCGGTCTCGGAATGCGGCACCCGATTGTAGGGCTTCTAGAAGATTATCCATCACGCCAGTCTCATCACCCTCTGGAGGAAGGGAGAAATTGGAATTAATCTTGGAGCAATTAAAGTTAAACTACAGGAAAATAAAGGGGAAAACTGTCAGATTTACATAATACCCTTAAATTAAAGACATATATCTGTTTTATCATAATGGATCCTGTCAGTTTCTGGCACCACAGACTACTTTGCTTATTACGCACCATTAAGCAAAATTCATGCCAATCCCACCGTTCTTTAAACTTAAAGACCTTGTCTTTTGTATTATTGATGACACGCTCAGTATGCAAATAAACAGTAGCTGCTCAGCTTCAGTTGCTTTCCTGTTAAGATTCTTATAAGATATTCCTAAGCAAGAAACCACTGACCCGGCTTAATGCAATCAATGCGCAGGGCGTGATTTGATGAAGCTGAGTTACACAAGGTTAAATACTGATTGTATTAATACCTTCAGCATTCAACCATCAGCTGTGATTATCTCAAAAGACACTCTTTGCAAAATACATTTGCATTCAATTCCTACTTAATCCATATTCGTTATCCATTTCAAAATGCTGACACTGGAGAAAGAAAAGGTGACCACATCATCAGAAAGGCCACATTTTATCTTGGGGAGACATTTAGCTCCAGCTTGCTGAGTCTCACAACTCTTTTTGGAATACTCCTGTGTTTCTAAACTTTGCCTATGGGTAAGAACCGTTGAGAATTCACGAACAGAGTGCTCAAAAGATGTTCCTAACAGACACATATTTAAAACATTTCACCATCCTTTTATCTTTGACAACTCTGGCCATCAGAAAATACCTCAAAGAATTGTGTGAACATTTGTGTTGATGTGTCAATTGCCATAATTTTTTTCTACTACACTGTGCACAATTCATCATGAGCTCCTTCCTCTCCACGGGCCTAGCTGACATGCAGGTCCTTAACTGGGTGGCTCAACTGAGTGGTGGTGAAATATGGGGTTTGGGGTAAAGAGTATTTGGAGGCAGGAGGGTTCAAAGGAAGAAAAAATGAAGAAGAAGATGAGGAAGAAGTCATTGTTTCAGATGATATTCCAAGGTTACATTTAAATTCTACTTTGTTTAAAGAACTCACTACAGGATATCAGATCACAGAATAAAATGATATTCTCTTATGTATAGGGCAAGGACAAGATAAAATCTTTTTGATTATGCTCTTCGTTTGACTTGAAACTTCTTCAATGTTACAATAATATATTCCTTTAAAGTGAACTCTTTAGGACAGGATATTAAATTAAACAATAAAGGGAAATGCAAAGAGTTTCAGGTCTAATATTTGGTGAAAGTGGGAGAAGCAAAAGCAAAGTGGAATTCTAGTGACTAAAGAAAGAAAGAAGATTGCTCATTTTTAGGCATGTTAAGGTCACAGACACATCTTAATCAGCAGCAGCTCTTTTCCTTAGAAAGAAACGAGGAACTGAAAGTCATTTGGAACGGCTAGAATGTGTCTAGGAGAATTCAGTTGTATGCATTAAACACTTTGAGATAGGTATTATTATCTTAATCTTTCAGCTGGGAATGCTGACATTTAAGGAGATCCATCTGAGTCTAAAACTAGTCCTCTTTATTAAAAGAACAAAACAAAACAAAAAAACCAGGCCTCTTTGCGAGGTAGCTGGCAAAGGTGCCAATGAACTAGGTCAGTGGTTCTCAACGTGTGGGTCGCGACCCCTTTGGGGGGTCGAACGACCCTTTCACAGGGGTCGCCGATTCATAACTGTAGCAAAATTACATTTAGAAAGTGGCAACGAAAATAATTTTATGATTGGGGGTTCACCACAACATGAGGATCTGTAATAAAGAGTTGCAGCATTAGGAAAGTTGAGAACCATGGAACTAGGCAGACAGTGATCAGATGATACCAAACTAAACCAAACCAGACCTGCTGCAGTTGAGTTAATTCCAATGCAAGGCAACCCCATGTATCACAGAGCAGAACTTCTCCATAGGGTTTTCTTAGCTGTATTCTTTACATAAATGAATTACTCAGCCTTTCTTCTGCAGGGTACTGGGTGGGTTCAAACCACCATCTTTTATGTTAGTAGTCAATTGCAAACTGCTCGCACTACCAAGGAACATTCAGTCATACAATAAAAGATCATCGTTCTATGATAAGGGGTTTGAACGCTATCCTCTAAAGCAACACTGTCCAGTAGATAACTAATGCAGGCCACAAATACAACCCACATAAATTATTTGAAGTTTTCTAGTAATCATATTATAAAATGTGTAAAAGAATTTTAATGTAGTAAATGTTTTATATCTAACTCAGTACATAGAAATATTAATTCTTTTACACTCTTCTTCTTTCCAGATGACGTCTTCTGAATCTTGTGTGGTTTTTACATTTCAACAAATAGGTATTCAGATTAGCAACATGTCAAATGCTTATTAGTCACATGGTTCATGGTTACCATATTGGGCAGCACAAAAGAAAGTGAATGGATGGGATTTATGCTTTGGAATGATGAGCTACAGAAGATTGTGGAAGACAGCTCAGGGGATGGCAGAAAGAAAGGCAGAGAGATTTTCAGGAATGTACTCTTATGTAATTTTTCAAGTAGGAAAGTTAAGGGCTGGAACTAAGGTGATAGTAAAGTGAATGGAGAAAACAAGCAAACAAGCAATAGATAAGGGCAGTCTACAAGAAAATGCATGGATAGCCATGCAAACAAGGTGTGATAGGGAGAGTGGGAGTATATCCACAAATATATATATATTTGACAAAGGGTATATGTATATGTATTTACCTTTGTTGCAAATATATCCATGAATGTGATGGGGAACACAGAGGACAAATTTATGAAAACTTCTTAGGTACTACCAAATACCTTGAAGGAATGAGTCACTCGGCCTGGGTGACCAAAGCCAGGACCAAAGCCTTGGGTGACACTTAGGTCCATTGACATATCATTCAAAGACAATGTTCTACTCCTACTTTGGTGGGTAGTGAGTGGGTCTTTTTTTTTTTTTTAATTAATCA
>NW_022103942.1:7155493-7224199 GCF_000313985.2 Echinops telfairi
CCCCACTACCAAATCAATAATTATTGCACCTAGGTCTGTTCCCCCCTTAATCTTAAATATATTTACATATGTACATGGGTCTTAAAAGCTTGTGACTAATCATCCAAAGTTGGTCTCTCCCTGTCTGAAGGAAAGAAGAGTGAGGAAATGGAAAGACGTACGGGAACAATTAGTACACAAACATCAGTCTCAGCTACTCTGAGACCAGAAGAACTAGATGACACCCAACTACCATTATTAGCATCTCTGAAAATGATCATGTCAGAAGGTCCTGGACAGAATGGCAGAAAATGTCAAACAAAATTGTAAACATCACAAAAGGGACCAGGTTTACTGGTGAGATAGAAACTGATGAAATACGTGAGACCAAGGCCCTTAGTTATCTTTAATGCCTGAACCTAAACTGACCCCTTCATGGCACAATTTTCAGCCAAACCTTAGTCAACCATATAAGCCCAAAGCAGCAGCATTTACCCACGGTCAAAATTCTAAAAGGGGTTAATAAAGAAAGAACCTATATCCGAAAATATCAGGAAGTGAGATAACTGAAGTTGCATTGAGGGGATTATCATGAAACAGATGAAACAAAATATGGGTGGATTGCTGAATGTAAAATGGATCATCAGCTTTGCAATCTTTTACGTAAATCAAGAGACAGAGAGAGACAGAAACTATAGAACCAGGGATATATAAGAAAGGTTTGAGAAGATGTGACAATCTACGTGAGATGCCTGAAGAATGCCTAATTACAGATACCCAATAAAAAGCTGGAAATATGCAAGGGCTTCTGAAAAATTCATGGAAAGATGGAATTAAAAGGTAATGAAGTTCTTTCATAAACTTTGTATATATCATCATACATGTCTGAAATTCACAAGTAAAGTCTGGGTTGCAGCTAAAGATTTGAGTGCCATGGGAAAATGGACGAGATTGCTCTTGGACATTTTGTGGAAAGAGGAGGGAAGGTACAATGCAGTTCTGGAATTCCTCCACTTTTAAAAAGTAGTCAGGAGAAACAGAAGTACAAAGAAATTAGGGAATTGATTTTCAGGTATATGCATAGAACCAGGAAAAAATGTTAGCACAACTGAATTTCATGTGTTCTTATGAAAACAACAACTATAAAGAATTAAACTATGTATTTAAATGCATAGACCAGAATAATACATAATATAATTTACATAATTGTATTCAAGCATGAAGAATTATATAACAATGACATTATGGTTATTGCTTCATAAAAATTCTTTAATACTATTATATTGTTGGTAGACTTAAAATATGTAGCGGGCATTGTAGCCACCTAAGTAATGTATCAGCTAAGTGCATGGGAAGAAGCACACCAGTCTGTGCGATCTAAAGTTTGTAAATAATTAAATTAAATGTCACTTTGACGACTAAGATGCAAGTGACCCAGGCCATGGTATTTTCTATTGCCTCATAGGCATGTGAAATTTGGACAATGAATAAGAAAGACTACAGAAGAAATGATGCATTTGAATTATGGTGTTATCGAAGAATATGGAAAGTGCTCTGGACCACCAAAAGAACAAACACATTTGTGTTGGAGGAATTACAGCTCGAATGCTTGTTAGAAGCTAGGATGGTGAGACTTTGTCTCATACGTTACCAGGAGAGACCAGTCTATAGGAAACAACATCACACTCAGTGAAGTGGAGGCCAACCAAAAATACCAGGATTACCCGAACACATGGATTGACAGGGTGGTTGCAAAACGAGGCTCAAACATAACAATTATGAGGATGGTACAGGACAGGGTAGTGTTTTGTTCTCTTGTACATCAGGTCGACAATGAGTCAGAACTCACTTGACAACACCTAACAGCCACCAAATCAGGGCTTTCTTAAAGATAGTATAGAAGCAATTTATACAGCATTCAGTTTTCCTAAAATAAAATACCAACAAGAACATTTGATAGAAGTTATCTTGCATTTTAAATGAATTTCAGTGATTGAACTACATGACAGTGACAGTTCACTTAGAATTTAAAAATTTAACAGAATCATTAATTCCCACTTATATGTGATTAGCAAGTTTCTTGTCTCTTTTTTTCTATGACGATAAACTCATGAAGCTTTTTAAAGTATTTTTAAAATTTTTCCATTGAAAGAGAAAATAACTTCAGTGACAAAAGGAAATATATTTTTCTTATAACTTATAATACTTATTTAAATGAGTACTAGAATATGTAGGAGAAATTTGTTAATTGTTTTTAGCCACTAAAATAAAAACACATGGGTAGAGAAGTAGTGATTCAGGGGCAAGTTTTTCGTCATTTAACCCTGAAATTACAACACTAAACAAAACAAACCATTCCAAATTCATTGACATGCAGTCAATTTTGACTCATTGTTGCCTATCGGAAAGAGGAGAACTACCTTGTATTTCCCCTTCACTTTTTTTTAAAGTTGATACAACTTTTTCAAATTTTTAAAATTATTTTATTGGGGCTCTTATAGATCTTGCAACAATCCATACATCCATCATGTCAAGCACATATGTTGGAATCATCCTTTTCAAAACATTATTTTTCTACTTGAGCCCTTGGTATCAGCTCTTCATTTTTGTCCTCTCCTCCACCCTCTCAGCCTCATGAATACTTGATAAATTATAAATTATTGTTATTTTCATATTTTACAACTTCTGCTGACTCCCTTCACCCATGTTTCTGTTGCTTGTCACCCTGGGTGGTGGTGGTATTGGGAGGGGGGGTTATGGGTCGCTCCTTGTGATTGGTTCCCCCTTTCTCACCCCATCTTCCCCCTACATTCATCGTATTTCTATTCCCATTATTATTCCTGAGGCGTTTATCTGTCCTCAATTGTATGCGTCAAGAATCTGGTCTAGCCAGATTTGTACGGTAGAGCTGGATTCATGACAGTGATGGCGAGGAAGCATTAAAAAACTAGAGGAATGTTGTATGCTTCATCAATGCTATACTGCACCCTGGCTGGCTTGTCCCTTCCTTGTGACCCTTCTCTGAGGGGATGTCCAATTGTCTAGATGTCTAGAGATGGGCTTTGGGTCTCTACTCTGATCCTCCCCCTACACCCCACTCATTCACATACATGTGATTGTTTGTTTTGGGTCTTTGATGCCTGATCTCTGATCCTGTTGACGTCTCATGATCACAGAACTGGTATGCTTCTTCCATCTTCTTCCCAGCTAGATGGCCGCTTATTTATCTTCAAGCCTTTAAGATGCCAGACGCTATATCTTTTAATAGCCAAGAACCATCAGCTTTCTTCACATTTGCTTATGCACCCATTTTGTCTCCAGCGAGCATGTCAGGAAGGTGAGCATCACAGAATGCCAGGTTATTAGAATAAAATATTCTTGCTTTGAGGGAGTACTTGAGTAGAGGCCCAATGTCCATCTGCTACCTTAATACTTAGCATATAAATATATGTACATAGATCTATGTCCCTATCATTTTATATATATATTTATATAAGTATGTGCTTGTATTAATACCTCTATAAAAGTCCTTTTCATCCTAGTTCTTCCCTCTATTTCCTCTTTCCAGGGGTAGAAAAACCTGTCTTTCTCCCAAGAAGTGGTTGGTGGTACTGAACGGTTGACCTGGTGGTTTGTAGCCCAATGCTTAACCTCTACCCCACCAGGGTTTCTTGCCCAATGTCTAGCACATACTTATTTAAATACAATCTTCTATGGGCCTTTCACATTTTTAAGCATCTTCTGAGGTATTGACCCTATCGGGACTATATTTTCAAGGAAGTTTGTACAGTTAACCATTTTGGAAGACGATGCCAAGGTCATTCTCTAGAGCAGAGGGTATATTTTTTGCTTCAAAGGTAGATTATAGCTTCTGCAGGAAAAAAAATATCAAGCTAGTCTGCTCTCAGTTCATCATAAAAGTTTTAAGTTTCCTAAGTCTGGGGTTCCCCAAAATGATGTCAACCTACTGTGTACTAAGTATACATTTGCCCCACTTTTGCATCTGCCCAGGGATGTTGTGAGACATAAAAAGTCAATGTTTCCATGAAGGTCATACTGTATGTTGTACCATGAATAAAACCCTTTCTTCTCTGACTCAGTAGTCCCATGTCTTCTGTCAGCACCCATGAAACAATGACAGGCTAACTTGTTGGCACACGAGTAGGGTAAAATATCAGACCTAGTACAGTTCGTGAAAATTATGAGTTCCTTTTGCTTTTCATGAAAAAAAAATATATTAAGTAGAATAAGTTATTCCTCTACGAACCTAAGCACATAGTATATTGGATGCTCTCATTACCTGTGAGTACTCCACTTCATTTTGTCTCAAAAATTACTAACCACAGGCCAATACAATAAAATAACTTCCTAAAATTTGAACAGCCTGGGCATAAAGGCTTTAATTCACTACTTCTTAAATTCTTGGTTGCATAATTGTGGCTTTCTGATGAAACTGAGCTGCTCCAAGTTGAAAAAAGTTGCTATCGGTCAGTGTTAACTGACCTAAAAGAAGTGTAAGGGTAGGTGCTTTCCATATGAGATAACACTTATGCATATTAAATAATTAAAAAAAATAAAACTATGCTTTTATGGACTCAAGAAGTTAGAAAAGACTTACTGGAAGAAACAGGAATTAAATTAAGCCCCTGGAAGGATAAAATTTTCATGGCACCTTAGGTATCATTATTTTATTTAAATGGCACAGAAACAGACTTTTTAACAGGATAAATAATAACTGGATCAAAGATACTAAAATCTAGATTACTTCTGGCACTCTATGTGTGTGTTAAAAATTACAAATAAAATGCACAGTTTAAGGGTGCAGTTTGGCATATTCTGACAAATAAATATCTGTGTAAACACATCACAATCAAGGTTCAACATTTCCATCACTGCAGAATGTTCTCTCATGCCCCCATCACTCAGAGGCCATCACTGTTCTGATTCCTATCGTAATAAATTAGTTTTGCCTGTTCATATCACATAATTGTAAATGGAGGAAAGAAGGCATGATTATTTTGAATCAGTGTAGCTGCCTGAAATAAAATAAGCATCGTGTGAATGATAAGCCACGAAGACAATAGAAATGAACGACGGGGATTACAGTCACGTAGGTAAGGCCAGAGCAAACTTCTAAAGGGCGTTTGATGTCAGTGTAAAAAGTTTATACTTCTATCAATGAGTTCTAAAAAGGCCATCGGTGAAATGTCAGCAAGACAGCAATATATGAAGCTGGAATTTAAAAGACTGGCTTCATGGTAGTATGTAAAATGGACTAGAGTGTGTGTGAGAGAGAAGAGTTATACAAAGAATATAACTTAATTTACAGAGACGAATATTATTATTCATATCACCCTGGGCAAAGTAGGATGTTCAATTTTGGCACTATTGGCAAAAGACTAAATTGAAAAGGAAAACTGGTTTTGCGAGCCAGGTCATCGCAGTAGGAAATGGAAGCTGACAGTGTAAGAAGACAGGGACAAGAAGAGTGCGAAAAAAGAAAAGTTCTAGCTTCTTTCCCACACAATCTATCATGGTCCAGATTGAGAACATGCTGTACGATGTATAGATTTGAAAATGACACACAATGTGAAGACTGTTCACTTATCAAAAAAGAACAAAATCCCTTCCCTAATCTCAACTAATGAAGACATAGGGCTGGGAATGCTCCTAAAATTTTGTATGGAGCAATAAGAGGTAATGAAGACTAAGTAAAAGGCTACCACAATATGGTGACAATAACACGTTGCGCTGCAGCTTCTAGATCTCTATTGGTAAGAGTAATAGTAATACCATTAAATGAGTCATGGAGAAATCAGACCAGTTGGCAAAGTGCTGTGACAATAAACATTAAAGGGGGGCGGGGGGAGGGCTGAGTAACTTGTATTCCAGTCAGTCCCAAAGCCTCTACCTGATGGGAAAGTGTTGCTGCTTTGGGGTTTAATTGGAAGTGGGTGAACAATGACAATAAGGGTGACCTGGAACAAAACCAACAGATGGTAACAAAGATAACAGTCTACAAAGTTATTTATGGCCATGAGGGAAGTTTAAGAAAATCAAGATATTATTCCAAAGAGATTAAAAGAGAGCTTACATAGAATATATAAAAGTCTAAGTGAAATAATGAAGGCAGATGCTCATTATCAAAAGAAGAAAACTTTCAAGAGGGGAAAAAAGGACAGGCACTTAGAAGAAATTACCAGACACCACAGTATGAGCCAGGGGCAGTGTAGTAATGACATTCTGCCGCAGCTGAAATTTTGTACAATGAAACAGCAAAGCATTCTGTTCCCCGGTTGAGGCCTTGCACAGTGGTAAGCACCAAAAAGGCAAATTAATCTCGGAACAATTAAAGCTCAAAGTCCAGGGGGAAACGTTGGTTGAAGATTCCATACATTCTGCCATCTCATCTCTTTGCCAGAACAAGAAACTAACAGTATCCTTTAGTGAGTCAATAATCAGTTCCCAAATAAATGTCAGAGTGAATGGGATTCTTCCTTAATATTTTTTTTTTAATTTAAGGTTAATTTTCAGGCACATTTGATCATGGTGAATACCGTACTAGGCAGAGTCATGAGTAAATGGCTATTCCATCCCAAAGCGAATGAGGAAACACTAGGTGATTTCTCTCTGCTTTGTCTATGTGGTTGGTGCTTCCTTAAGTTCTTGAGAGGAACTAAATCGATGAGTTAATATTCCCTGATGTATGTGCATCTTTAAAGGGGAGGTTGTTTAATACAAATGAATGGATATCTAACGGTCTGATTTTGGAAAAGAAACTTTTTGCCCAGAGGTAGCCTTCTTGGCAGCTTGCCTGAGGTAAGATTGTTTGATAGTAAACTGTGGTTTAAAAATAATGTTTATGCTTATTCAATTTTTCCAGTTACATATATGCAAGAAGACTGGGAAAAGAAAATTACGCAACCCATAAATATACAAACACCCAATAAAGCTGAATGTTAATGCTTACCAGAAAAAAAAAAAACACTGTTGATGCCTGTGGTAAAATCTTTCACATTCAATATTTTAAATAATTAATATTTCAAAGAGACCTTTGAAATACTCTGTGTGTCTTATTAGAATCAATCATTTACTAAGGGCATGGAACACTTGTGAAGGGAAAACTAAGCAAAAACAACCATGGAAGAACAAATCTAACAACTCAAAACCATCTAAACAAAGTAAATCTAAGCTTACATGCTGAAGAAATGAAGATATTTTTGGAAGTATGTACAATAATGATAGGTAACTTTTATTGAAAACTTACTATGTGTCACTGTGGACCCTGGTAGTGTAGTGGTTACATGGGCTGTGATCCACTTGGTTGGCTATTCGAAACCACCAGCTGTTCTGAGGGAGGAAGATGGGGCTTTCTACTCCTGTAAACAGTTACAGTCTCAGAAACTCACAGGGGGTCGTTATGAGTCAGTGCTGTCTCAATAGCAGTGAGACTATATGTCCCGCACTGTTCTAGGGATTTACATATACAACTCATATCAACATATTTTATACGGGTAAAGAACCTGGGGCATGTTTAGATAAAGTAATTTGTTTAAGGTCATATTGTTGGGACACAGCAGACCAGCACTAAACACCAAGAACAAGACTCAAGAATAGGAGTTGGCGAAGGTGGTGAAGTGAAATTGCTTAAATATGACTCTTCTATTGTCTATAATTCCCACCAATGATTGGGTGGGACAATGCAAATAACGTGTATAGGATTCTAATTTGGGGGGCTTTTCAGCACGGTCATTCTATTATATATTAGAAAGCCATATCAGAAGCAGAGAGAAAAATCCCAAGCCCTTCAACAAAGAACACCCTCTAGTGGAATGCATCCAAGGTCTCTGGTCTCAGTGCAGAGACCAGAAAGTAGGAGACTGGTATGTGGCTAAAAGTCTGGGAACCAGAGAGGCTTACCTATAGGCTTAGAAGAGGCACTGCTGTGAACCAAAAATGGTATTCTTAATGCTTTCTAATCTGGGCTTGTTGTTTACTGGTTAGCTTCCCTAATAAACACCAAGAATTGTATCTGTGAGCTCTATGTGGCCATTGCAAAGGATTGTGGAACCCAACAGAGAAGTAGAGTGCTATGAAAAAAAATGGTATCAGAATAGGGTAGAGAAGGCTGCAGGGTGGAAGCTTGTTTGACCTCTTCCTTGTGGCAATAGGTCTTGGGTTAATGACGAGTGGATTCTGCTTCTCCATTGTGTAGTCAAAGGAGAACAATATTACCCCCACACCATTTCCTCAGTGAATGAGGAACAAAGCCAGCTTGCTGCTTATTTTTATATGGCCTGAGAATTTTCCATTTGTTTTAATTTAAAAGAAATCAAAAGAAGAAGGAAGTTTTGTGGCACATGGAAATTCCTCAGATTCCCATTTTATCAATTCCCAAATCCACAGATTTTTTTTTGGAATACAGTCACATCTACTCATTACATATTACCTATGGGTAATTTTACGCTACAAAGATCAGTTGAATAGTTATAACAGACACCATGTGAGCTACAAAGCCTAAAATATGTACTATATGTCTCTTGACAGAAAAAGAAAACAAGTCAGGCTCCCTCTGTTCTAAAGGAGCCCGGATGGTCAATGCTCACCTGCTAAATGATAAGTATCTGGCCTAGGCCTAGGGAACCCTAAGGGACCATTCTCCTCTGTCACAAGGGGTCATTATGGATAGAAACTTGACTTTAGCCGGAATTGGTGTCAATATTGGGCAGGTAACAGTCATTTTCTGAGCTCACAGTCTACCTCTATGATGCTGAAAGATCTTGCCAACAGTCTCTTCAGTAGAAAAGATAATAAGGAGATAATCACACATGCAATTCTCTGCAGACTTACACCAAAAGATAAGAAAGGTCAGTGGGGACACTTGCTTCTAAGTTTTAACTTTCTGTCTGGAACCTCTTTCTCACTAACACTAACTGAGTACCTTCAACACTTTTGCTGAAGACCTTGCCCCTTCTGGAATAGGTCTGCCATTTGAGAAGACAAAATGATACAATAAATCTACTACACATCTTCATACGGAACACATACTCAATCTGAGTAAGGACAAGGAAATGAATAGTAAAAACCTCCAGAGCACCATTGGAAGTCCAAGGCATCTTCCTCAGTGTATACTAGCAAAGACTCAAGTTAAGTGTGGGATGGAAGTGGGGTGGGTCTTCACGAGCCGTGTTCAGAAGAATGTCACAAACGAAAGCAGTAATGGTACCCCAACATAAAAATTACGTAAATGAAGAAACCAGTATTCTTAATTGTTGAAGGTGGAGTACAAGAAACAAGTGAGCCATTCAGCGAACTTATTGAATCACAGTGCCCTTCTTCCTTTGCTTAGCAGATTCTGTAACAATTCTATAATGAAGCAACTCTCCAACTGACTTCCTGCACAATTACCAAAGGGCAATAACATTTTCACTCTCTCAATTTTTTTTTGCACAGGAACTTAACTGTTAATTATCTATTTTTAAGGTGCAAGGAGCCCCTGTTGTGTGTGTGTGTTTGTCTGATCACCTCTCTTTGGAATGTTCAAATACACACTGCTACTAAATTTGGTGTCTGGATTATTTCATTTTAAGGAAAAATGGTCTTTAAAAAAGGCATGGGTCACCATCCAGCATATTGAGCAGTCTCAACTCAGCGAGGGTATAAACATTAACTTGTTTTAAGTTTGCCTCATTACTGTTCTCAGACTTTCTATGTCAAATCTCTCTTTCATGTCCCTTATGGATATTTGCGGAAGATTCCATTATTGTCTGACTGTAGTTGAACTATTAATCTTAAGTCCCCTTCAAAGTTTTCCCCTCTCTGATTTTCAGTGCATCTTTTAGATTCAGGTACTAGAAAGAGTACATGGGGGCATCTGTTCTATTACTCATTTTGTCAGTTTTTATCTATAAGCATTGACTCCTCCAGTGGGTTGGGCAGAGAGGAAGAAGAAAAAGAAGGTATACCTGGCTATAATTATAACTTTCTTGATAACCATGTTATCTGCCTTCCAAGAAATAAAGCTGAGAAATTTAGAGTAAGGATTTACACGAAGTAAGGAAGAATAAGAAGCAGGTTTCAATAGCTATATCATCAGATCTCACAAGGAACTGAAACTAGATAGAAATAAAACATACAGCCACAGGTCTAGTGACCTATGAATGTGTACCTACTCTTTGTTTTTATTTTGTTTTTCCATGCGCCAATTAATTTTCACTCTTTGTGTCTTTGAATCAAATTCTCCAAGAAAAGAAAAAAATGGATTCAACCAGTATAAAACAAGTTTTCCAGCTTTTTTGAGATGTGTTCATAACCAGCATTCTATTATGCAATAGACCAATCTATAAATGGCTGTCGTTGGGTCAAGAATCAATCTTTTGCCCAATGTGAAAGAGCACAGAATCACATGGCATAAACTATGGCAAGCCTTCCATAAGACTTGCTTGCTAAAGAAATTGAAGGTATGTATTTCTGATCTGTTTTTTCCATCTCCAGATTCTAATAGTGATTAAATATAAAACTTATTCATAGGCTAGATCTGTCAGAGTCAGAGTTTCTTCCCCAAATCTACCATTTCACTCCAGGGTTACTGTTATCTGAGTCAACATGTTGGATTTTCTGCTTCTAATCTCTCACATTACAAAACTAACTTTAACTGCACAATCCCATTTTCAAAAGTATAGAGCTCTTCAGATCCAATACAATGTGCCTGAGCGTCATCAATCGATTCCAATTTTTCTTTGTATCCTTCAAATAAAATAACCAAGCTACTTCTCTTCATCATTTTGCAAATATGTTAACTGTCCACACCTATACATCCTTCCTCAAGTGCTTTATTAATAGGACATTAATGAAATTTTGAAGAGAAAAATGCAAAAATGAGACCTAAGACATTTATAGGTTTATATTAAAACACCTTCTAGAAGGATTGATATATGGATAGACTCCTATAAAGATTATTATGTGGAAATATCACTACAGGGATAGTACAATTTGTACTAATATACACAAAAATCTATTCAAAGGATGACATTTCTACAGTGAGAACTTTGGAAATTTAAGTGATCCAAATTCAGGTAATCTGGATAATTTATACACATACATATTAACAACACTTGTATCTATTAAATAATTAAAACTTAAACAGCTTTAATTATATACTTTATCAAATAAAAAGGAAATTGGTATCCAATAGAAAAATTTAATCTCAAAATAAATAAACAAGTTCCTAAGGCAGATACTAAAGTAAATTTAACATACTACTACCACCACTTAATTGAATTCAACCTTTAAATGAAAAAAGTAGGCATATTAAAAGTAATATGACAACGGTATATTAGATGGTATTGCCTTTTGGTTGTTTCAAACAATCCTGGAAACACTGATTAACCTCTTCATTACTTTATAATGTTCAATTCAGAACAAACCCCAGCTCTTCCAACTTCAGGTTTTCTAAAATTGAAATCCATAGAGCTTCTAAGAGTATAGGGTACTTCATTAGAGAAAGTATGTAATTAGATTACTGAATAACAGTAAGGATGTCATTGAATTACATGGGAGTTGATCATTTAGGAGAAAATGGTATAGGATTAAAAAAAAAAGAACCAATATCTCAGAAAAATAATTATGTCAGCTTCCAGATATCATGTATTTCTTTTAAAATAAAGTCAGAGATGATAATTATGCTTACATAGCCGGCTAAAAGCTGGTGAAACCAGAGCAAATACTGAAATTTAACGATTTGTCTTTTCTTGGAGTTCAACTTCATAAGTGCTTTATTTTAAGTTATGTCAACTTGATCCTTATGTATCTTTGATTAAAAAAATTTACTTGTCAAAAGGGTGAAAAGTGACGAGGTTACTAAATGCTCCTTGGCAGACTCAGGGCGAGACAATATACAGTTCTCCATTTTTCATGGTGTTGTTTATTGGTCCCCTTTGTAAAGAGTTTTGTTTTCTTTAGGTGTAACATTTTCTATAGGTTGTAATCCACACTGAAGGCCGTGGGCTTTGATCTTCGTCAGTAAGTGCTTTAAGTCCTCTTCCCTATCAGCATGCAAGGTTGTATCATCTACACATCACAGGTTCTCCAGGTGGCTTTTTCTGATGATGCCACTTTCTTCTTCATCTAGTCCAGTTTATTAGATTTTTGTTCAATATACAGATTGGATAAATATGGTGAAAGAATACCATCCTGACACACACCTTTCCTGATCTCAAATCCAGCATTATGGCCTTGTTCAATAAGGCCAATGCGCAACCTTCCAAATGTGATCGGTCATTGGTTAAGGTACATACCGTTGAATGCCTTTGTGTAGTGAACGAAACAGAGGTAAAAATCTCTCTGGTATTCTCTGATTCAGTCAAGATCTACCTGATAGGAGCTATGCTATCATTTGTTCCATGTCCTCTTCTGAATCTGACTTGAATTTCTGGTAGTTCTTTGATGATGTATGGCTGCAGACATTTAAAAATTATATTCAGCAGAATTTTGTTTGCATGTGATATTGATATTGTTCAATAATTTCCATGTTGCATTCGATCATATTTCTTTGGAATGGGCATGAACGTGGATCACTTCCAGTTGGTTGGCCAGGTAGCTGTGATCTAAGATAACACTTGTCTTTCTTTCTTTCTTTCTATCTTTCTTTATTTTTGCATAGGGTATTGAATAAGACATGTATATGTATATATACCTATATCTTATAGGTTTTGTATATATATTAATGATTTACTCATATAATTTCATGATTGACAATTTTACAACCTATCTGAATTCCTTCAAGGTTGTTTATTTCCTATTTATATAGCCCATATCAACAGGAGGAAATCCACTACACACGATAATGATAAGGACAATGTTTCACTCAGCAATTCTATGGCTGCTTGTGATTTTCAATAGAGCAGAAATTTATTCCCACCCTTTAGGAGGAATACACTACTTAGGATTTTACGATGTATGTAATCCTGAGTTTTCAACAGGACTAGGTTTCAGGAAAAAGTAGAAATGACTAATATTTCAGGAACAGGTAGAAAAACTTTATCATGATTTATTTAAAGCAATTATCTTCATTGTAAGGCTTTAAAATGTCATTATATTTGTTGCAGTAACTTAGCACTAGCATTAGCACTGTCATGGGTAAAGAAGGAAAAGTATATTTAGAGAATCTATTTATTCCTGAACTCTTTTAGAGTCAGCCCAAAGAAAACTATTTTAAGGTGCATTCTGAATCGCAGAATACAGTGAGGAAGAGTTTACCCACACATCAGTGTCAAACTTGGACAAATCAAACTATACTTGACTAATCATCCACTTTTGAGAGACAATTTGGAAATAGTTTTCTGAAGAAAACCTTGTCTACATCCACCTCTATCCAAGAGGGAAAAAAAGTGTTTCCTTATCTAAATAAAATAAGCAGGGAGTAATCATTTGGAGCAGAACTAAATAAAATGATAAATTAAGAAACTATATTGTTCTTTCTCAAGAAATACTACAGTTATAGAAGAACCAGGATTCACAGGAGATCAAGCTACAAATAGGTGACTTTATAAAGGCCTATTTCCCAGAGTGGCTCTGCATAAATAAGAGATGGTTTTTCTACTTGAAATAATCTCTTTTAAATGCCAAAAACCTGCAGCAAAACTCCCTTAAATGTCAGCCTTAGCCAGTAAATAATCCATTAAGATTTGAGTTGGTGTTTCATCCGCAACAAAAATTGGTTAAAATTTTGTTATTACTTGTTTGGGAATGATGTGGTTTTTGTTTGTTTGTTTGTTTGATGTTGTTAGGCTGAATCATAGAAGACTACTATTATTTTTGTTGGTCAAAATAGTCAGGTGCCAACAAATCTATATAGTTCAAATGGATATTCAGAGAATACAATGAAGCCACATTTGAACTAACAACTACCAACATTCTGTGAAAGGATTCCCAAATTAAAGTGGCACAGACTATGGAAAGTTGCAGAGTGCACATGGCAGAAGGCTATAACAACGAAAAAATACTTTAAAAAGTTTTAAGCCCTCACTTTGAAAGCACAGTCTTTCTTAACAATGCCTATGTAACAAAACTCCAACCTCCAGTTCGAAGGCTGCATGAGTTGTCAACACAACCATGCGCAAGCGCAATACAAGCTGGTGTCTGGCTCACAGTAGTCTTGTTCTTTAGCCTATTGTCTTCATGACAGAGATTCTGTTGATTTTTCAGAGGTCAATAATTTGCACTTCTTTTCCTACAGCTGAGGAAGGTTTTTGCAAAATCTCCCAGAACCCTGTCCCGAGCCTCCACTCTAGAATGGGAATGCAAGCGGCTTATCTTGTCATTTTAATGAAACATCTTTGAGGTCTGAGTTCACTGGGGAGAGATTTAGGAATCAAAGCTTAAGAAGGGCTTGTGAAAGTAAGTTATGCAGTACCGAGCACAACACAATCTATAGAATTTATTTTTTCCATCAGCAAGCATTAATGAATGCCAGGCCTTTGTAGATTAGTTAATATACTGAGAGATAGAGAAGACATGTTTAATTTTGCAAAACCATGATACAGCCAGTACCTCATTGAGAATTGAATAAATAAATTTCTTGTTATAGTTTTGTTTTCAGAGTAAAATTCAACAAAATTTACCAAAAAAGTCAAATTACTTGTATACTTATTAAGAGTGCATGAAATAACAACAATTGCTTTGAGAGTATCTAGAATATCAATATAGCGGTCATATTTGTACTTTCTTATTAATTATACTTTTATTCTCAAGTATTAGAATTTATCAGATAGGAAAACAAACAAACCAATTCAGTTCAACCTAACATCTAATTACATTTTTCATATTCTTTGTCATTTTAGTGAGTTTTTTGTATGAGAACATCAGCATGACTTTTATTAATGTCAGAGAATGCATTTTTTTCCTTTTGGTAAAAGAAGAAAGGACTTTTCACATTCAAAATTCTATTTTTTCTTCTAACATTTCAAATATGACACAAACATACTGTAAATAAAATTCAAATAACTATTAGAGCCAGCGGACCAGTAAGGCAAACTTTGAGCATGCTGTGCATATACTTAGTACTAAAGAGCATCTTAATATGAAAATCACTGAACTTTTAAGAAAATCTGAATAATTCAATAGCTTTCATTAAAAAATAAAAGAAATATACATAACAATGATGATTAACCAAAGTCTGTCTACATTATATTGCCAATTGAAAGAAGTAAAAAGTCATGGTAGAGCATGGTGAAGAGCTAGCTAGATTGTTAACCTAAAGGTTGGAAGTTTGAACCCACCAGCCAGCCCATGGATGCAACTTCTGTCATGGATTATAGCCTTGGAAAACCTGTGGGAAATCCTACATTGTACTATAGGTTTATTGTATTTATTATTATGAAAACCCAAACAGAAATTGGTCTACATATCAGAGAGGGCTGACAAATTAAAATGTAAAGAAATGAACAAAGCTGGCATTCAAGAAGGAGGGGCTTGTGAGGAATGCAAATGTAGCTTGTAGCTTCCTAAACATACTTCCCTCTATATGGATGATCTATGCTATTATACTGCTCCTCTCCTGGGACACTGAATAACATGCTGTCTACTCATGTGTCTTGGAGCATTATATGCAGGCATACCTGGAGGCAGGGGACTGGGCTGAATAATCTATAGAGCATCCTACAGTTTTCTGAAAACCAAATCACAGAAAACTAATTCAAAGGATTGATATGACTCAAAGTGAACTCAACATAAATGCAAACAGACTTTAATATATGCTGCCAAATGAAATACTACAGGAAGTTTATATCACTTACAGAGAATGTAGCTTAAACTATCTATAGATATGATACCTTAAACCACTAGGGATTTAAAAAAAAGAGAAATGGGAATCTCTTCAAAAATATATGAGAAATTTGAAGGTGTTTGCCTGGAGTATGTAGAGTATTCAACAGAGAAAAAATGTTCAGACCTACTTAAGAAAAATGAGAACAATTTCTTAATATATCAGAAGAGGGCTGAAAAAAAGATTGTTTCTTGACAGAAGTTCTCATGGGAAAAGTTCCCTTTTTTATTTGCTACAGAGATCATGCTGAAATTGATAAGAAAAGATAGACATTTTGAAATAAATAAAAGAGGCCACTTCTAGAGAGAGGTTTTTCTTTTTAAAAGAAGTGGATTCTTCTTAGAAGAGTTCACTTTTATTCAAGTTAAAAACATTCTTTATGTTCCATGAACAAAGTGGTGAGAATTTTGCTTGTTCAATTAATTGCATCACACAGGGCACTCTGGTCAGAAGGGCCCACACTCTGCTTAAAGTTCTATTATTGCTGTCTGAAAATTTTTTAACAAGAAACACCATATCTTCATTTTATTGCGAGTCCTACAAATTATGTAGTCAGTTCTGGTCAAATAAAAGCCATTTTTAACCAAATAAGTTATACTGATAGCCCATTTTTCATATATTTCTTATTAACTTTTGAAAATTATTATAGGACATATAAGATAATGTAATATTTTCCCTAAAAAAAAATCAAGAAAGAACTTCCCCGTGAGTAGGTGACTTCCTTTAGAGACAACACTGTTTTATTCAGCTAGAATATAATTTTGTAAGAAAATACTCTTGAGGTTCCAATTGCTTATTTCTGAAGAAAAGTGTTCGGTTGTTAAAAAGACTGAACTTTCAATTGGTCCCCTAAGTTCTGATTCATGGGAGTGTTTGGGCCAAAGACGTCCAAGTACAACAAATAGAAACCCACATATGTTTATTTCTTACCAGAAAAATATGTGTGAGCATGCACCAGGAGTGAACAAAAGACCTTAATGTATATGTGAATAAGGATAAATATAAAACAAATGTATTAATACTATAGTTGTATCTTACAAAAGGTAAATTTATTCTCTAATGGATACATTCCTAAACCATTATAAAATTTCTTTTCCATGCTCTCCCAACTATCAATTATATTTTAAATACTAGAGACACTGATAATGAGAAGTTTTCTGATTATAAGTCATTTATAAGCCAAACACAGACCCCTTAGACACAGACACATCTATATGAAACAAGAATGGTGATATCTTGGTAAATTCACTATTTCAGTTCATTTTGACTTGTAGTCTTGAAAAATAAGATAACATTCACCAAAGTTAGAGTGGGCAGTGCCCAAAGATTCTGCTGAATAAAGTGTCCAATGCAGAGGGGATCATCAGACCTTGTCCGTAAGTGCTATTTCATTCTGATGGATCCTACCACTTTCAGTAATTTCATAAAAATAAGACAAGTCAAGGGATACACCTCTCTCACTTTAAAAGGCAAATATGGTATTACTTACTTTGAATACTTAACTAAAAATTATTTTGAATACAACCTTTGTGGAGTAATATAGAAGAAAGACCACTGGACCGGCGCAGGTTGTGCCCACAACTCTATTATTTGGCACTACTAGCTATATGATCTTGAGCAAGTGTTCTTCATATCTCAGTTGCCATTACTGAGTCACTGGATTCTATGGTTCTTAAACTGTAGCTGGAGCTTATAAAACAGCTTCCTTTACTTGACTCAAAAAGCATCTTTGCTAATGAGTTCACCTAGTAGAATCATACTTTAATTTTGAACATGTTAAAGTTGAAATCATCTCCCATATGGTCAGACCTACTATTATGGGTTAAAATTGTCCACCCCCAAATATATAATTCTAACCCCTATACCTGAATATTGAATCCCATCTGGAAAGAGTAATATGCCAACGAAGCCCTATCAGTGTCAGGTGTAGCTTAAACCTAGTAACTTTTGAGCTATGATAAGGGCACATTAAACTCAGAGACAAAGCACGCAAACTCACTGTCACTGGGTTGATTCCAATTCATAGCAAGCCTACAGGAGAGAGGAGACTGCTTCTTTGGATTTCTGAGACATTAAATCTTTGCAGGAGCAGAGAGCCTCATCTTTCTCCCACGGAGGTATGTGTGGGTTTGAACCACAGACCTTGTGGATAGCAGCTCAACTTGTAACCCACTATGCCAGCAAGCACAAATGGGGAAAAGAGACATGACACATAGAGATCCCCAAGGAAACAAGGTATGTTGGGACTAGCGAAGCTGAGATAAGGATTTTCCCCAGCACTGACATTGAGAGCATCGTTCTCTAGAAACAGTTCCTTGAATTTAAACTTCTAGCCTCTTAAACTGTGAGAAATTTAATTTCTGCTTTGAAAAACCATCCACTTGTGGTATTTCCATTGCGGAAGCACTACTAACTAAGACACCTACCAAAGCACACAAAACATCAATGAATATGCAATGTCTACATGATCCACAATTAAGTTCAAAATTTGATGCATTTTTATTGTTATTCTTTTCATTTAAAAATTGTTAACAGTATTGTTGATATGTGCATAATTCACGGGCCATAGAAACAAGGGTTTAAGCATATTCAAAAGAGTTGTGTAATCATCATCACGATTTTTGAACATTTTCTTTATTCTTGTATTATTACTAGCTCCCCATTTCCTCACACCCTCTCCCTGCCAAAACACGAATGAACTATTGATCTACTTATTGTTTCTCTGTATTCTCCTATCTTGGATTTCATATAGGAGCCCTGGTAGCATAGTGGACTACAAGTTGGGCTGCTAACAGCAAGGTCAGGAGTTTGCATCCACCTGCCAATCCATGGGAGGATGAACCCTGCTGCTTCCATAAATACTTACAGGGGCAGTTCTGCCCTGTCCTATCGAAACGCTGGTTATGATTCAGAATGGGCTCAATGGCAATGAAAAACCCAACAAGCCCCAACAGCACGAACAAGATAAAACAGAGAGAAACCTCAAGCCAGAGGAAAGCAGAAAATAATAAACATTAGAACAAATGATAAGGTATTAAATTTTAACCTAATTGCATTCCTTTACGTCAATGAAAATAAAAACAACACACCAATCTCCTCAAAGCATCCACATTCCTAGGATGCTCCCAGAAAATTAGTAGTTACAAAGTAATGTTGAAATTCAGAAGCTGTATGACAAAAATACAGACAGTGTAAGAGGCATAATATATGGGACATTATACTTCTATGAGAATTTTGAACTAACCAGAGGTTTCCCATTAGAAATAGGGCAAGAAAGATCCTCTCAAAATACCTAATAAAATTGTGCAAACACAAAGACGTGGAACACTTAAGAAAGCACAAAAAGACAGTTTGGCTCCTTTCCGATAGAAACTGAACTTCCGAGGCCGTTCTCAACGTCTTATTTATATCTCAGATTGCACACAAATCATGATGTCACCCACTAGGAAGCAATACATCAGGAAGAGCGCAACAGTGCACCAATTCTAAAGAAGGGGGAGGAAGCGCAGCGGCATGCTAACAAGGTATGTTCAACTCGGGGGAAATTGGTTTTACGGATAAATATCACATCAAAGCACTAAACGGTCATGTGAAGCCGCTTTCAGAAATTGTCTACAAACAAATATAGATGTTGATAAGAAAGGATTTAAACTTTGTCAACTGAACCTTGGTATTTCGTAAATATCAGAGCTTTTTAAGAGAAGGGCAACCTCTCCAGAAAGGTGCCCTTTCCAGAACATAGTTGTGAGACAAGCAATGTCTGCACTTGCCCCCCAGGCAAACAACACTAGCAAAATGCCCCTTTATCCTGACTATACTGAGTCAAAGGTGGAGTCACTTATGTTAATTGCCACATTGGCAAACAGAAACCTAGCTACTTTCTATTTCCTATAAATCCCAGACCTTCCCAAGAGCCGTATTCAATCAATCCAGGATTGCTGCTTCAGCACTAACTTACGATCTGGTTCCTAATTCCCAAAATATTAGATAAAGAAACCTAACCTAACCTACTGCCACCTAGTTGAATCCAACTCACAGCGGTCCAATAGTACAGAGTCGAACTGCTCCTTAGGGTTCCAATATGGTAAATCTTTACTGGAGTACACAGCTTCATCCTTCAGAGAAAGTAATGAGTTCTAACTGTTGGCCTCAGTTCACAGTTCAATGCTTAACACAATGTGACATCAGGGTTCCTTATATAAGGGAAGTAATTTGAATTAACAAATAATCTTTTCTAAAAACAATTTTATGACAAAATATTTTTGCTTAGTTTTACTCTCTATAGTTATACAAGTTTTCCCATATAATTTGGGCCTCATCCCCACTTCTCCCTTGAAGTTCATCTAGCTTCTAGGCTTCTCTTTCACCAAAATCATTAATTAAAATGAAAGTTTCTGAGTTGGGATGTAAATTTTTTTTGGTAAAATTTTGTTTTAACAGCCTCCTTTTCATTTAAATCATGTTTTTTCTTCCTTTCAGACATAGTACTGCCTCAATAAATGTCCAAGTTAGATCCTTAAAAAAAAAATACAGTCTTATTTGAAGGGCCTGGGGGATTAAGACTGTATCTTCCGGGGACAACAAGGTCAACTGGCTTAATCTAGAACACTGAGTCTACTTCCTACTTTGATGAATAGCCACTGGGGTCTAAAAAGTTTGTGAGCAGAAATCTAAGATGCAAATATTGGTCTGTCACCACCCAATAGAATGAAAAGTGATAAAAATGGAAGACATCATTCTCCAGGACCTTTGGACTAGAAGAATTAGATGGTGCCTGGCTATTACTACCAACACCCTGGAAGGAATCTCATTAGAAGTTGCTTGATAGGATGAAAGAAAGATGGGGAATAGAACTCAGTATAATGAAGGAGACCAGGCTTGCTGGTCAGATAGGGACGGGTGGAATCCTGGAGACTATGTTCCTCACTCATCCTTCTGGTCTGAAAATGAACTCATCCCTTTAGTTCAATTCTCTGCCAAACAATAGTTGGAACTATCAGGGGAATAATAACACTGATGGTGTGTGCACACATTAGAATAATCGACCATTTCTGGTTATCCAAGGACAGAGTTCAGATGGTTCGAAAAGAAGGGAGAATGGAGAAAGGAAATACAGGGAGGCCGTGGGATGGGTAATGTTACATCGAGGGAATAGCAATGATTGAGACAAAACAGATTGTGTATGAATGATTGCACGTAAAACCAATGATCAATGTAGACACACATACACAATTATTATTTTTTAAATACATACTTCCAATTTTAATTAGGTATGTAAGTACCAAAGCATCCTTAGTCACTTTGTCTTTTTATTCCTATATCCTTTAGAAGACGTGATAAATACTGAAGCCCAGGATATACTGCTTTGTTATCCTAGAGTTATACTTTGCCATGGCCTTAAAAATAATGAATGCATATATTTCCTTATAAAAGGTTTACTTTGCTCATTTGGTATCTTAAAAGAGAGACAGTATAAGACAGAATTGTCTGGAAATGACACCACTGCCAGTTCCTTGCCTCATATAATCAGAATGCTTTACCCATGAAGGGAGAAGTACTTTTGGGGGGTTTCATCTACTGTCATGGTTACTCAAGTGAAGCTGGATATTTTCAACATATTTTAGCCACAGGAGCTTATAGGCTTACTTCACACAGGCTGTATATATTGTAGGGGATGTAGCATGCTTACATCTAAAGTTTAATATAACCATGTTATTGTTGATATTGTTCAATGTCTTCAAGGCAGCTCTGAAGCATAGCAACCCAATGTACAACAGAATAAAACACTGCATAGTCTTTCAGCATCCTTACCTTCACTGCTGTGCTTAAGCTTATTATTCCAGTCACTGTGTCAATCCATCCTATTTTGGGTCTTTCTCATTTTCATGGACACTCTACTGTACCAAGCATAATGTCCTTCTCTGTGGCTTAATCTCTCCTGATAGTATGTCCTAAATATGTGAGACAGAGTCTCACTATCTGTGCTTCTAGAGGAGCATTCTGGCTGTACTTCTTCCACAATACAATTGTTCCTTCTTCTAGACATTTATTGTATATTCCCTATTGTTAACTAAAACATAGCCCATATGAGTGAATTCTTCTTTTGTCTTCCTTATTAATTGTCTAGCTTTTTCATGCAGATGAGGGAATTAAAAATACCATGAATTGGGTGAAGTGCACTTAATTCTTCAAAGTGACATCTCTTCTCCATCTCCTTCTCCTCCTCCTCCTTCCCGTGATTTCCATCCAGGGACATAAGTAATCCTTTTACAAATGAAACTGATTACTAGAAGAAACAAAGACAAAAGTAACCTGGCATTTGATGAGAATCCATATGAGTTTGACCTTCAAATCTAGTCAAGAAGTTGGTGACAATCTTTTTCAGCTTTGTATCCGACTGTTGGGAGATCTTTCCATCATCCCTGATGTTGCCCAGCAGGGCCAGGTGTTGGCTGATGACATGAGACAAGCAAGCATTCTCAAACTATTTGATCACGATAGCCCCTCATGCCGGCATAGATGAGGACTGCCTGCTCTTCAATGGCTGTAGGAGAGTAGAGTTCCTCCTTCAGCAACTCTGTCAGATGCACACTCTTGCTCAAGACCTGTTGTGTGGCGGCATCAAAGTCAGAGCAGAACTTGGCAAAAGCATGGACCTGCCACCAGGTTCATGGCTCTGGTTTGGGCAGCAGACCCGACATGGGACACCGACAAGCCAACATTAATGGCAGGGCGGATACCTTTGTAGAACAATTCTGCTTCCAAGAAGATCTGTCCATCCGTAATGGAAATGACACTGGTAAGAATATAAGTGGACACGTCATCAGCCTGTGTTCTGATGACTGGCAGGGTGGTCGAGGAGCCACCACGAAAAGAGTCATTCATTTGGCCACTCACTCCAGCAGATAGGAGTGCAGATAGACCACTTCCCCAGAGTAGACCTTGTGCTGCGGGGTGGGGACTGGTGCAGCAGCAGGGACATCTGAGGGCAATCTGCCATTGGGTTGGATAAGTAGTCATAGATGATCAAAGCATACTTGCCATGGTCCCTAAAATACTCTCCCATTGAACAGCCAGAGTATGGAGCCAGGTACTGAAGTAGAACAGCATCTGAAATGGTAGCCGAAGCCACCATGAGGTACTTAATGTTATCTGCATCTTTAAGTCTCTTCACCAGTTAGGCAACAACGGATCTCATCTGACAGATAGCAACATAGACACAACACAGCTTTTTCTTCTCATCAGTTGCATCATCGAAGTGTTTCTGGTTAACGATTGCTTCCAGAGCAATTGGTGTTTTCTCAATCTGTCGGTCCTCAATAATTAGCTCACAGTGACCACGACCAATGGACACCAAACTACCCACTGACTTAATGCTGGTCTGCATTGGTTCACGCACAGAAATTCGAGGAATGCTTCCAGTGGCTTTCAGCCCAATCGCCTTTGGGTCTTGAAACCAACTGGATCGTTTCCATCAGTGGCATTTCTAAGTGCAACCACTGCATACAACTGGGACGCCTCCAATGGCTCCTGTCTTCTTCTCGATGTTGCATTCTTTAATGAGCTTATCGTTTCCGAACAGGACAACACCATCATTGTCAGGCTCCAAGTTTAGAAACACACCCTTCAAGCCAGAAGGAAACTCCACCATTTCTTTAACTTGCACATTCCTCAGTCCTTGTACTTGAGCAAGACCATCACCAATGCTCAGGATCCACCCAGTCTCTTCAAGATCAATGGAGGTATCAGCTCCAACCACCCAGTCTCTTCAAGATCAATGGAGGTATCAGCTCCAAGAATTCACTCTTCAGAATCAAAGACACTTCAATAGTGCAAGTGTTAGATGCATGGAGGTTCTGTGCAACACCAAAGGGGGCCCCAAAAGCATTTTTAGAGACCAGCCTGGCTTTCCTAAGAAGGGCTCGGCATCTTTACAATGTCTCCTCCGGGTGGTGACTCAGCAGCCGCAGCCTCCAGACTGACTGGGACAAAATCACAGTCCAATACCCTGACATCTCTTCTAACACTAAGTTTAAAGGCTTGTTTTGCATGAGAGTTACCCAAAACAGTAAGTCCTTTGATTTCTTCACTGTTGTTTTACAAGAGTGTCGATTGTGGATTCAAGTAGAAAGATATCACTAGCAACTTCAATTTTGTCATCACATCATAATGTGATTTATCAGTCCAGTTGTGAAGATTTTTGTTTTCTTTATGCTGTGGTTTAATCCCATACTAATTGCTGTAGATTTTTTAATCTTGGCCAATAAGTGCTATAAATCCTCTTTCCTTTTAGCAAGGATGATTGTTTCTTATGTGTACCACAAGGTGTTTATCAGTTTTCCTCCGATCCTGATGTCACATTTTTCTTAGAATCTAGCTTCTAGGATTATTTGTTCAGCATACAGATTATATATGTACAGAGAAAGAATAAAACTCAGACACATATATTTCCTAATTTTAACCCATGCAGAATTCCTTGTTCTGTTGCCTTTTTAATCACTGTATAAGTTCCTCATGAGCACAACTAATATTTTATGAGCCAAATAATCAAATGCCTTTGCATAGTCAGTAAAACACAAATAAACATCTTTCTTCTGCTGTTCTCTGCTTTAAGCCAAGATCCATCTGATGTGAGCAATGATGGCCCTCATTTCACACACTCTCCTAATTTAATTTCTATCACTTCTCTGTTAATGTAGGACTGCAACTATTTCATAATTATCTTCAGCCAAAATTTGACTTACATATAATGTTAATTATGTTGTTTGATAATTTCTACATTCTGATGGGTCACCTTTCTTTGGATTGGGAAGATAGACGCATCTCTTCCGGTCAGTTGGCCAGGTAAATGTCTTCAAATTTCTTCCAATCTTGTACTAGCTTGTTGAAGCATTTCCATTAGTATTACATCAGTTCCTGGAGTTTTATTTTATGCTAGTGCCTCCAGAGCAGCTTGTTAATGACCTGCTAGATGCTAATAAAAAAATCAAAGATTGTAGCCTTCAGTATGAATTGTAAAGAATAACAAAATTCTCACAACAGAACCAATAGACCACATTGTGATAAAGGGAAAACAGATTGAAGATGTCAAGGATTTCATTTCACTTGGAACGATAATCAACACTTATGGAAGCAGTAGTCAAGCAATCAAAAGACACTTTTGCACATAAAGTTGGACAACGAACAAGAAAAAACACGGAAGAATTGCTACATTTGAATTACGGTGTTGGTGAAGAATATTAAAAATGCCTATTAGAAAACAGGATACTTCTTAGAAGCCACAATACTCTAAATATGTCATCAGAAGAGACCAGTTTCTGGAAAAGGAAACTATCCATAATAAAGTGGAGGGCAGCAAAAAAGAGCAAGACCCACAAGAGGAGACACTGACAGAGTTGCTACCAAAGCAGACTCAAGCACAGCAATTGTGAGGATGGAGCAGACCAGGACAACGTTTCCTGCTGTTGTATACAGGGCCACTGTGAATTGAAATGGACTCTGTGGCACCTAGGAACAACAACAACAACACACCAGTATTCAAAGGCACAGTTTTCAAAATCATTTTATTAGGGGCCATACAACTCTTATCACAATCCATACATACATCAATTGTGTAAAGCGCATATGTACATTCATTGCCCTCATCGTTCTCAAAACATTTTCTCTCCCTTAAACCCTTGGCATTAGGTCCTCATTTTCCCCTCCCTCCCCGCTCCCCCCTCCCTCAGGAGCCCTTGATAATTTATAAATTGTTATTTTGTCATATCTTGCCCTGTCCAACATCTCCCTTCACCCACTTTTCGGTTGTCCGTCCCCCAGGGAGGAAGTCACATATAGTTCCTTGTAGTCGGTTCTCTCTTTCCTACCCACTCTTCCCTCCACCCTCCCAGTCTCACCACTCACACCACTGGTCCGAAGGGATCATCCACCCTGGATTCCCTGTGTTTCCAGTTCCTATCTGTACCCGTGCACATCCTCTGGTCTAGCCAGACTTGCAAGGTAGAATTCGCAATTTCTTATTTTTTTTCATAGTTATTGTCTAGCATTTGGAGGCATATGAGGCCATTGAAAATGTCTTGAATTGGGTCAGGTGTTTCATAGTCCTCAAAGTGGAATTGTTGTTCTTTTATACTTTAAAAAGGCCTTTGTAGCAGATTTGTCCAATTCAATATGTTGTAAAATAGCTTGACTGCTGCTTCCATGGGTACTCTTGTGAATTTAAGTAAAATGAAATCCTCCACAACGTCAACATTTCCCCCCATTTATCTTGATGCTGCTTATAGGTCCAGTTGTAACGATTTTGCTTTTCTTTACATTTTATTTTCATCAGCAAGCACCTAATATTGTTAATGAGCCTGCCTCTAACCCTGATATTGCTTTGTTCTTCTTCATATAGTCTAATTTCTCAGATTTTTTTCAGCATACAGATTATTTAAGTATGGTGAAAGGATAAAACCCTGACACAAACATTAGAAGAAGTATGTATTACTTTGATTTTCTGGTAATTCTCAGTATTTAATGACCATTGGCTTTCTTCAAGTATGATGTCCTTTATGTAATCTCCAAATACATCTAGTCTTGGTCATTATTGTTCAATGTATCATGTCTGTTCTTGAAACAGTCTCCAAACCCAGTTAGACGGTTCACTTGAATTTGCATTAATTTTCTTCAGCTTTACCATGAACTTGCATATGAGCAAGTGGTTATGTGTTCCAATCAGCCCCTAACCTTGCTCTGACTGATGATACTGAACCTCTTCATTGTCTCTTTCCACAAATGTCGTGAATTTGATTTCTGGGTATTATATGTGTCAAGGTCTATGTGAAGAGTCATCATTTATGTTGTTGAAAATGGTATTTTCCGTGAATAAGTCATTGGTCCTAAAAAATCTGATCATGTGATATTTGATGTCGGTTCTATCACTGAGGCTCTCTATTTTCAAATTACTGATCCTTGTTTTTAATTTTCCCATTCTACTTGCAATTATAAACACATGTATATTGCATGTTTTCCCCCCAACAGTTTTATTGGCAAGGAATTTACATGTAATTCATTAGTTCAATCATTCAATCATATCATCAAGGAGAACTGTATAATCCCCCCACATCAATTTTTTTAAAACACTTCCTCCTCCTCCGAAGTCAGACACTGGGGGCGTGCAACAGAGCAGCAAGGGGAACAGAGCAATGAAGTCTCCAGGGAATACCAAAAATAGACTGTGGGGCCAGGGAGTGGTGCCCCATCAAACTGGACTGGAAAACACTCATAAAGGACAACAAATAGACCTTGAACTATTTATAGGTTTATTTCGTATTGTTTTTTGTTTTTGTTCTTGTTATAGCTATTGTTTTATTTTCTATTGTTGCTTCCTTATGCTCGGTCTTGTGTCTATGCATATTGTTGTCACTGCATGTCTATCTGGATGGGATAGGTGAGATAGACAAGCTGGAACAGAGAACAATGGGATGACAGTTCCGGGTAGACATGGGAGGGAGTGAGGCAGGGGAAAGAAAGTGGGTGTTAATAAACACAGGAACAAGGGAACAACAAGTGACCGAAAATTGATGGATAGGAGGGTGTAGGAGGTCTGGCAGGGCTGGATGAAGGACAATGTAACCAAGAGGAATTCCTGAAAGCCAAATGAAGGTTGAACATGGTAGTGGGACAGGAGGAAGGTAAAAAGAAATAGAGGAAAGAACTAGGAGGCAAAGGGCATTTATAGAGATCTGAATACAGGAATATACATATGTAAATATATTCATATATAATGAGGGGAAATAGATCTATGTACATAGGTTTAGTATTAAGGAAGCAGTGGATATTGGGCCCCTACTCAAGTACTCCCTCAACACAAGAACACTTTGTTCTAATAATCCGGTACACTGAGATGCTCACCTTCCTGAAACCATTGCTGAAGACAAATCGGGTGCATAAGCAAATGTGGTGAAGAAAGCTGATGGTTCCCGGCTATCAAAAGATATAGCGTCTGGGGTCTTAAAGGCTTGAAGATAAACAAGTGGCCATCTAGCTGAGAAAAAACAAAGCCCACATGGAAGAAGAACACCAGCATGTGTGATCACGAGGTGTCGAAGGGATCAGGTATCAGGCATCAAAGAACAAATTATCATATCATTGTGAATGAGGGGGAGTGCAGAGTGGGGACCCAAAGCCCATCTGTAGGCAACTGGATATTCCCTTATGGATTGCGGGAAGGAGATGAGCCAGCCAGGGTGCTGTGTAGCAACGATGAAACATACAACTTTCCTTTAGTTCTTAAATGCTTCCTTCCCCCCGCCCCACTATCATGATTCCAATTCTACCATACAAATTCGGCTAGACCAGAGGATGTACACTGGTACAAATGTGAACTGGAAACACAGGGAATCTAGGACAGATGAACCCCTCAGGACCTGTGGTGAGAATAGTGATCCCGGGAGAGTAGAGGGAAGGTGGGGGACAAAGAAGGGGCAGATTACAGAAGTCTACATATGACCTCCTTCTTGGGGGAAGGATGGCAGAGAAGTGGGTGAGAGGAGACGTTGGACAGTGTAAGATACGACAAAATAATATTAATGTATAAATTATTGAGGGTTCATGGGGGAAGGGGAGTGGGGAGGGAGGGGAAAAATGAGGAGCAGATACCAGGGGCTCAAGTAGAAGGCAAACGTTTAGAGAATAATGAGGGAAACAAAACAGTTGCCCCTCCCACAGATAAATCGCCACTAAGTTGAGTTAAGCAATCACAATTCTAGTGCTCCCTCCCCACTCCCATCTTCAACATTTACTCCTACGATCCCCTTAACCTCTCCATCATTCACCCCCAGTCCCTGTACTCCCTAGAACCCCATGTATCAGTTATTCTCGTTATGCATCCACTCATCCAGTGCTTCTCAGCTGGGCGACCCAACAGAAAACAATAAAAAACAGAAGCGCTCTAAGTGGTAAGGATAAAAACATAATCGTATACAGAACAAGATACAAATCATGTGTAACAGGTGACAGACCCCCAACAGCAATTCACAAAGGCAGGGAAGACATTTCTGTCATGGAACCAGGGAGAGAGACTTGCACCCAGAACAGACTCAGGTCGGGTTACTAGGGTAGTGAACTGGCCAAGCATAGAGTTCGATCCGGCACAATCAAGATGACAATGGCCTTTGCCTGAATTCAAGGCTGTTGGAGACACTTGCCTGTGGCTGGACAGAATCTGTCAGCGGCTCAGTCTGACTAGATATTCTGCAAGTGGGTGTTGGGCTCCCACCATCCCCCATAGCCCTCCACAAATTGGGTGTTCATAATCTTTGCTTTAATGCTTTTCTCTTCACCATATTTCGATTTTGTAGTTGTCGTCTCTGGATCACACAGCTTGATGTGCTTCTTCCATGTGGACTTAGTTTAGATTGCATGTTTGATCATTTTCATACTGCAGATAGTAGCAAAAATCTTCCAATTTTTAAATATTTTGTGTTGGGGTTTTATGAGTAAATTTGAATAAATATTATATGGACTGACCTTCTTGATTGGTGTTATGGGTATTTTCTGATCAATGGTAGCTTTGTGTTTCAGGATAGATCTGGAAAGATTCTTTGTGATGAATGCGACAGCATTCCTCTTTAATAGCAGACCATATGACTGAGTGATTCAAAATAGCCTATACAGTTCAGTTTAGCTTACTAATGCTTAGGATATGTATCTCTATGTGTTCCGTTTCATTCCTGGTTATTTTGAATTTTGTTTGATTCATACTTCATACATTTTTATATTCCAATTACAAATGGATTTTTATAACTGTTTCTTATTCTAAGGTATGTCAAAGTCACAAATGAAGGTCCTGAAACCTTTATTTCATGCCATTGATGAAACCGAATTTACTGTGAGTCTGATATATTATAGCCATAGTCCATCTTTATAGAGCTGGATCTAGATTTTTCCTCCAAATATAATCTTGGTAGCCCTTACAACAAAGCTCTATTGACTCTGAGAGAAGAAAAAGAGATGCAAATCACAGTATAACAAGATGGATTTATGGTTCTTCTAGCTAGAGCTCTGAATCAGAACCAGTTGCCTGAAACAAGTAAAGCATCTCTTTAAAACACCAGAGAAGACACTAGGGAGGTCGTTTCATATACCATAGCGAAGTTCAGTAGAAAGAGGTCAGTTAAGCTCTGTGTCCTGAGACATACACCTTTCATTTTCAATTGTTTTCAAATATAAAAAGAAAAATCCCCTTTTCAAGTTGGATTGTTTAAATGCACCTATAGCTACTCCTGTCTAGGAAAGGCTAGGCAAGCTCTCCCTCCTGATGCATTTCAAAAAAGGTTCAATTGGCAAAAGAAAGCAAGTGCAAAGGGTTTTTGACAAAAGAGGACTAGAGGGAACACATTTTTCCTTTTACAGAAAAATTGTTCTAGAAAATCAGACAAGTTAGCAACTCAAACAGGATTGAATAGGCATTGGTGTGATAAGCCTGGCAAGTGGAACATTTCAATGTAGAAAAAAAAACAACAAATAAAACCAAAAACAACTGCAAAAAATTAGCTTAAATATGGGAATGAGTGTTATATTATAAAAGATATGAGATAAAGCTCTAAAGCAAAAATAACAATTATTTTCAGATTACAGCACAACCTAAGCCAACATACTCTGAGCTTGCAGTTATTTTATTCTGCAGAGCCGTTCAGCTCTGAAAGGGACCTCCTGGGACACTATCCAAACCCTCAGCAGTGCTATGCCTGAGCTTTCCTAAACCTATAAGTATCTATCATGCTTAATGATGCCCCAGACAATCAAATAATTAACTCCAGGACAATCATGCAATCATTGCAAACAGAAAAGGTTAAATCAAACTCAGGTATTCTGAAATATCTACTCTGATAAAAATATAATTTAAAAAAGACAATGTATGCTTTAAAGAGATTTAAACCTAATTCAATTCTAATATTACTTTAAAACAATTTTAAAAGATAATTTTTGATTCTCAAATGAACCAAGTAATCATCTGCTTGAGCTATTATTGATAGCATATAAACTCCATTGTTGATTTATATGACAGATAGTCTACATTTAGGTTGTAATATATTTTCCTAATACCATTATAAACAAATATACGACTGCTTTATTAACAAAGGCATGTCTTCTTTTACATTTTCATCACTAGTCAACCTATCATATACTTTATCGATGTATTCATCCGTGAAAAGAATAATTTAGGATGAGGATTGGTTACACATGGTGTTGCTGTCAGATTCTGTCGAGCCCGTTCAGACTCATAGTGAACCTATATATAAAATATTAAAAAAATTGGCCAGTCCTGTGCCATCTTCACAATTGTTGCTATATTTGAGCCCACTGTTGCAGTCACTCAATCAATCCATCTTACTGGGTGGTCTTCCTCTCTTTCACTGAATCTCTGCTTAACCAAACATAAAGTCTTTCTCCGTGGCTTGTTCCCTCTTGACAGAATGTCCAAAGTATGTAAGACAAAGTTGTCTTCCAATTCTGATGCTGCATTTATCTTAATATAGTCCAGCTTCTCTAGTGATCTGGTCACCAATACAGATTGAATTGAGTATGAAAAAAAGATATAACTCTGACAAACACCTTTCATGATATCAATCCATGCAGTATTTCTTTGTTTTGTCCAAAGAACTGCCTCTTGGGTCTGTGTATAGATTCTTCATGAGAACAGCTATGTGTACCAGAATTCTTGTTCTTGGCAATGCTATCCATAATTTTGTATGATTCCCATAGCCGGATGTTTTGGCATAGTCAATAAAATACAGGTAAACATCTTTCTAATATTCTCTACTTTCAGTCAACATCCAGCTAAAGTTGATCATGACATATCCCTCATTGCAAGTATTCTGATTCTGCCTCAAATTTCCAGAAAATAACTGCTGATGTATTTCTGCAAGTGCTTTTGAATTATTTTCAAAGGTTTACTGCATGGGGTATTAATAAGGTCGTCTTTTCATAGAATGAATACTTATAATGATCATTTCAAGTCAGTTGTCCAGGTAGGTAACTTCCAGAACTGTTGACATAGACAAAAACTTCAGGTATCACCATTTGGTGAAACATCTCAATTTGTATTCCATCAATTCTGAAGACATGGTTTTTCACAAATGCCTTCAGGGCAGCTCAGATTTCCTTCTTCCGTACCGTGTTTGGTGAGCATATGTTAACTCATAAACCAACTCTTATTTGGTGTAGAGACTCAGTACTTTTCCATGTTCTTTTGATGCTTCCAGTATAGTTCAAAATTTTGTCCATAGAATCCTTCAATATTGCAATGTCAGGTTTGAATTTTTCTTCAGCAATTCCAGCTTAGGAAATGCTGGGTGTGATCTTCCCTTATGTTTTTTTTTCATATTTCATGATAATATTTTATCTTCTCAAGCTGTCCTTTGAAATCTTCTGTTCAGCTCTTTTACTTCATTTTTTACATTCACTTTAGCTAGTATATGTTCAAAATCAAGTTTCCGAGTCTCTTGTGACATCCATTTTGGTCTTTGCTGTGCTTTTAATGACTGTGTTCTTTATCATAATATCTTTGACTTCATTCTAAAACACATTTGACTTTTGGTCATTCGTGTTCAATGCCTCAAACCTATTTTTCAGATGGTCTCTACTGCATGTATAATATACTCAAGGTTGTATTTTGACTTTGGTGAACTAGTTTTAAATTTCTGTAGCTTCAACTTGAACTTTTATAAGATGGTCTGTTTAGCAGTCACCCTCTGGCTTTGTTTTCAATGATGATATTCAGCTTCTTCTGCTCATCATTCTACATGTAGGTGATTTAATTCCTGTGTATTCTGTCATGATTGTCACATGTTTAATTACCATTTATGTTATTGACAATAAACATTTCCAATGAACGGGTGATTGTTCTTACAAAATTCTATTGTGTTGTCTCGTGTCATTTCTATCAGTTTGACCATATTTTTTTCAACTATTGATTGCTCTTTGTTTTGAAATTTCTTATTACAATCTCAAGCAATTATCAATGTTCCATAACAGATCAAATTCAGATTATAGAAGCTGGGAAAGATCACTGTTGTCAGCAATTGGTGAATAATAAATGTATTAATTGTCTTTGTAGGTTTTTGGATATTATATCCAGTGGCCACATTTTACTTCAGGACAAATATTGAAATGTTATTTTTTATAAGTAATAGGGTACAGTTTCTCTTCAATTTGTCTTTCTCGACATAGTAGTCCATATGATTATCGATTCAAAATGGCTAAAAGTGGTTCATTTCAGCTCACCAAAGCCTATAATATCAATGATTTCTTACAACTTTCAATTTTACTTGATTCATGCTCAAGATTTCCATATTCTGATTGGTAATGGAAGCTGTTAATAGTTTCTTCTCATTTTGATCCATGTCAAATCAGCAAATGAGGTCCTAAATGCTTTAATATAACCATGTCATTAAGATTGCCTATTTTGAGCAGGTAGCTCTTCCTTAGTGATATACTGAGTACTTTTCAACCCGAGTGTCTGTCTCATCTTCTGATGAGGTAATAGGATGTGTTACATTACTTTTAAAACACCTAATTGATGACAATCTTATGACCAAACACAAGAAGGAAAAAAACGTTTCCATGCATAGGAAATGCAAAAAAAAGATGAAACATGCAGGTTATATATTACAAAAAATCCTGTGTTAGATTGTATACATACGCATATATACACCTGTGAAACACATGGAGAAAGAGCCATTATTTTTCACAGAAGAGGCACACAGAGGGAAATAAGCTAATCCTTAATAACACCTTAAGTAGGTTAATATTACTCACAAAAATACTATGACTTGAGAGTGTCATCTCTGCTGTGCATACAGTAGGTACTCAATAAATACTTGTGGAATTAAATTAAAAATCACTGAAATGTATTCATCCATAATAATCTTTCTGCACCTTTAGTGTAACAAGAGATTTTTCCTGATTTTGAAGCAGCCTAGGGGCACAGATATTCAATATAGGTGGAACAAATATAATTAAAAAAAAGTCATTAGAGACTCCGTTGGGTTCAACGCAGTTTGTTGGTGCTATGCAACTGTTAGGTGTAATTACTGATATGAATCTAAATGCATTTGACTGAGAACTGAGCCAGCCAAATTAATTGCAATGTTGGTATATAATAGCTGTTATAAATTTGACACTTTTCTGTTGTAAGAATTGGAATATCAAAACATGAAACCAAAGGATGTTTATAATAACTGAATAGGAACCCTACAATATGTTTTGGTCATTTCTCATATAGTCAATCTTACTGTTTTCACCCACGTGCTTCAATATTTTCATGAATTTATTTATGGACAAGTTTCATAAGACCTCCAGGAGAACAAGCATATATGGCACAGAAAAGCCAAATTTTAAGTGCCACCGTCACTCATCTTCTACATAAGAAATGATGAAATCTTGTTAAGTGCTAAACATACCGAAGACAGCTCTTAGAGTTTCTGCAAATTTGATTGTCTGCATTTAGAATGTAAAAACTCTTAACGACATCTAAAATATATTACCTATCTTGTTTCACGTATTTATTTTAGTCTCCTATTTAAAAGAATATTCTTAGTAGATAGAGAAATATGTTTTACTGCTAAGAAAGACAGAATAAATGTTTAGCACATATTCCCAGTTAATTGATGCTAGAAATGTAACTAATTTAGTACAAGGTAAAAAAAATTACGAGTGATAAGTGGTTCAAGTAAGCTATAGGGAAAAAAAATCTAGTGTCTTCATTTAATGTAGAGTGGATTCTTCAATTAGTTCAAACTACACCCATACTCTAACTATATGGTACAATGATTGCTGATGCTCTGAATAATGGCCCCAAACAATTCTTTAAAAGCTAATGACTTATGAGTAAATATAAATTGCATGATAACTATCGTTCTAAATTACATTTAAGCACTTTTTACTTTTTGCTATAAAGAAGAATACTAGGTGGGGGTGTAGTGTAGTGTTGTTGGTTGTACAGGTGGTTGGGAAGGGTAGATGAGGGATGAAGACTAATAGTGCTTAGAGAAATAATAAACATCGAGGCAAAAATAGCTTTCTATATAATCATATAATATTAATCAAAATAATTCTTACCCTAGGCATCCTCATCAACTAAGATTTTATTGTAATGCTTACTGCCACTAATAGTTTACCCTGATGCTTTCAGTGAAATAACTGCCATTAATGGAATAACAATATTTAACACTTAAGAAATGAGTGTTAAGAGATAAATGCCATGATCTGGGGTAATTGAAGATTAGAGAGCTTACGTGAACTGGCCAAGGTCAAACTGTTTAGGTAGCACAGTGAGAATTTGAATTCCGGTTTCTCTGAAAAGAAGGTGGAACTCATTTGAATTGCAGGTAAACAATGATGGCATGTTATGGGGAGTCAGGATATATACTCAGGAAGGTGCAAGTTATTATTTGCTTATTGCTATAAGGAGAGCTGCCCTATGCATCTCAATGACTTAATCAGTACTCGAGACTAAGAAATTCAAGATGCTTTTGTTGAATGAATGGCATGAGCACACTGTAATGTTTCTTTACAAGGTACTTAAAGATGCTTCATTAAAATAGTGAAGCTCTAGATGTTTGGTAGACCTGGTACACAGTCCCTTTAAAAGAAAGACATGCAGGACTAGATGAAACAGATATGGATGATAATCCTGGAACCCTGAGTACAGAGGAAAAAAAGGAGAAGTGGAATATTGATTAGTAGAATTACCTGAATAAAGCTGGCCAGAAAGGAAAGAGGTAGGTAAACTGTTGAATGGCGTACATGGTGTAGCCATAATCAGCTTTTAGCTCAAGACTAGCAAAAGTGTCTGCATAAATGACCACTCATGAGAAATCAACTGTGCTCAAATGGTTCAGCCACACCTCTACCTATTGCAGCTAAACCCACTGAACAAGAGTCACTATCCCCTCCTGTACCACCTGGCCATGAATAGATAGCTGAAAACACCAGCCAAATCTGCTCTCATCAGTACTATACAAGCAGTAAACAACAGACTGCACACACATTCACATTCTCATTACACGAAGCGCAAGACAGTCTCACCACCATATAACGATCAATTAAACACAAATATACTACCTAAATGTCAGAGACAACAGACAATTTCACTTTACATGAGGAAACAAGATAGAGTGGCACAAACAAGTGACTGATAAATAGAACCAGAAGACCTTTCTGAGGAATAAAAAGCACTGGAATTACCTTATACAGAATTTAAAGAGGTGGTATTTAGATCCCTTCAACAAATTGACAGAAAGATTAAAAAAAGCTACTGATAAAAATTTAAAAGGCACAGAATAATCTTGAGAAGAATTCATGAAAATACTCCAAAAACAAGGTTACAAAATAAATGAAAAATTAGAAACCATAGAAAAATAGCAAATAAAAATTCATGAGATTAATACTGATTCCAGAAATAGAAAATACTTTGAAAGAGAACCAGAACAGAGCTAAATCAAGGAAAGGCTGAATTAGTGGGCCTAAAGACAAATCCTCAATACCAATCTACTAGAGGAACAATTAGAAAAAAGAAAACACCCACAAAAATTCAAAGAAAGCTTAAGAATTATATGGGACACCATCAAGAGGAAAATTTATATGTGATCAGAAATCCAGAATAGGGAGAAACAACAAAAAAGGCAGAAAATTATTAAAAAACTGTTGGAAGAATGCTTACCTTACATTATGAAAGTGAGAAAACATGCATTCAGGCTAAATAACCCCTCAACAAGATATACCTCCAAATAAAATCACTATGAAAAATCACAATCAAACTTTCCCAAACCCCAAACAAGCAAAGAATCCTGAGAACAGATCAAGAAAAATGAAGTTTCCTACCAAGAGAAACAAACAAGACAAAGCTCTGATTTTTCAGCAGAAACCAAGCAAGCAAGAAGGTAATAAGATTACATAGATAAAATGCTAAAAGAAAAAGAAAACTGGCAACAAAGAATCATACACCCAACAGAGTTATGAAACTTCTCTGACATAATCTAACACCTTGAGGGAGTGAATCACTGGCCCATAGTTTCTGGTGAAACCAATATCAATTGATAGAACATAGTTCACAGATATTTGGACCATCCTACTTCAGTGAGTAGTGACTGAGGTATTAAAGCTCATGAACAGTCATCTAAGGTTCAACAATTGTTCTTTCCTCATCTGAAGGAAAAAAGAGAAATGGAAATAGAAAAATATATGGAAATAATTAGTCCAATGGACATATAAACATCAGCATACAAAAGCCCGAAACCCAAAGTTTGTAGTGGATACCACTACAAACAGTTGTGAAAAGGATTGTATTAGAAGGTACTGAATAGAGTAGTCAAAAAATGTGGAACAAATTATTTTCACACTATTATTTTGATTGAATATCTCAAAACTACCTTGTTTCCTAATGACATAGATCAGATATTAAATTGTAAAACTAAAATTCCAGATTATAAATCCTATTTTCATCTATAATTTATTTGCTGATAAGATTTCATCATTTTAAAACTTGGCGACTGATAGAAAACTTGCTATCAAGTTTTAGCAATATATTTTAAAAGTTTAGGTATATTGATCAAGATTAGCTAATTCTCACTCAAAAAACTGATTTGTCTTCAAATCTGACATAGTTTCTAAGGTAACTCATTCTTTATTATCATACTAGAGGTAAATAGGCAATTTTAATTCCCACATAATCTTCTATAAGGAAGATCTAAAGTGTTCCTGATTAAATAATAATCACATTATACTCTGACTGGGATTTGCAATTTCTAAACATTAGCTTTGTTTTTTCAAATATATTTCTTTTCTATTGTTTCTTCCAAGACTTTGCAGTTAATACTGTTAACATCTACAAATATTTGGTTTTTTCTACCTATGTAATTCATTGATTTTTTTAGGAGTTTCTAAGTTAATTATTATTTATACCAATACAATCAAAAGGTGGTAAACATAGATTATATAAAGGATTCACACAATTGCAAACATAGAGTATATTTATTTAGCACATGCTCATGTTGCATTTAAGTTACCTTTCTCCATTTTACATTAAAATAAATAGTATATTGCTATGCATGTCCTAAGTTTAATTATTTGTTAAATGGTGCAATAAATGTTGACTGGAGGAATACAAAGCTAAAAAAAACCAAAACACAGAAAAATATAGTTATCTGTTGATAAAATATGCTGTTCTTAAAAAAAGATGTCGCTTGCCAGTCTGAATCTGTTGCTTACAACTTCCCTTCCTTTAAATAAAAAAAATCTCCTAAGAATTTTCTCCTTCCTGCTACTATCTTAAAACTACCACAGATTTCAACTCCTCCAGAGAGAGAATCAGGTTAGAACTAATGTTTCTCTTCACCTTTCACTGTCCTTTTCCAGGTACATCCACTTTGCATTTACCTCTCCTTTCTTGTTCTTCTGACTCACTACCTTGAGTAATCCTCAAACAAATTCCTTTAAGAAATTTAGCTCTCCTATCTCATCATAACTTCCCTATGTGATTTTAAAGGATCTTGACAGTCTGGCTCTATCTCACCTTGCCCACAATTTTCCAGTCCAAACTCTCCTCTAGGAGTAACACCTACAGAAATACTAGTTTGAGATCACTAGCTGCTCTGTACCCCTAAAGAGCTATAGCCTCAGAAATACACAGAGACAATTCTATCATATCCTATCAGGTTACCACGAGTGGGAATTGACTCAATAGCTGTGAGTTTGCTTTTTGGTTTGGTGATAGGACCTAATACGTTAAGAATCAGTTCATAAAAAGGCTAGAGTAATGGTTGGCAATCTGTGGCTCTCTGGCCATACATAATCCTTGGGTCCATTCATATGGCTCTGAAGGAAAATTGAAAAATTGTAAAATATATTATTCAGACAATGGTGATTTCATTTACTTCTGAAAAAATATATTTATGGCTTTCGCAAAAAATTTAAATTGTGAGGGATAGGATTAGCTCCTCTGTCTCAATTTTTTGCTGACCCCTGGACTAGAGTATAAATGACATTAGAACTTGTTATTTTACATGGATTGTATCATTTAGCTTTCACAATAGCATGAGGCAGATATTAATATTATTCCCCTTTGTAAGAAAATTGAGGCACAAAGAGATGAAAGAACTCGTTTAAGAAGGGATGCCTAGTAAGTTGTGAAGCAGTGAGGCATTTGTGTTTCTGAGGTAGCATTTTCACCTTCTCTATGGGAAAGCTGGGTTTAATACCAGGCCTGCACTGCATGGCCATCAACCACCATTTGTCAGAGGAGGCTTGCAATTTGTTATGATGCTGAGTAAGTTTCAGCAGAGGTTCTTGACAAAGATAAACTAGGAAGACAAATTTGTGATCTGCTTCGGGAAAGTCAGCAAATGAAGACTCTATGGATCACAATGATCCAATGTACAACCAATCATGGTAAAATGTAGCTGCTAGTTCTAGTATGCATGGTATCCATGTGAATCAGGAGCCAAATCAATGGCAACCAACACGAAAAAAAGTCTTTGAGCTGGGAATTGAACTTAGGACCTATACCCTTAATCATTTTGATGTATTTTCCACAAAACATATCCTATATAAGCGCTGATTTCTTATGTGCTAATATGCACCGTTGCTGATGTCATTCCTTTTGACTTGACTAGTTTCTTCTCTGCTTAACCAGTTCTCAGGGTCTAACTTAACTGATAGGTCTACAGACTGTAGTAATGAAGTCTTAGCTCATTGATTTATACTTGTGGATAGTTTTACAGAGAAAATAACCTGTATTATCAATCCTCACTTGACTACACACTTTACTGCTTGCTGGTTTGACTTTTGTTTCACTTCGAAGGCAAAATGAGAAGGTCTTTATAAAGATCACTAAGTTTTGCACTTTTCCCCCAGATTCTCCTGTAAGCAAAAACAATTCTTTCATTAGCAACAGTGGCAAATATATTCTAGGTCCACTGTTATATACTGCACTTAATTATCTCATTTAATCTTCACTAACACTGTAGGATGTAAATGTCATTATCCTATATTACAGATGAGGTAATGGAGGCATAATGAGATACAGAAAAAGAAAAAGGTTATAAAGCTAGTAAGTGTCCAAGTTAAGACTTGCCTTTACTTTTTACAGTTTGAGGCTTTAATAACTTTTTAGTCATTAAAAACTTACAGTTTACAAAATGGCTGTTTCTTTAACATATAATTATGTCTTTCCTCCTTTAAATTAAGGAAATACAATTTCTTATCATGGCCTTAGCCTTCTGATCTCTAATTCCCTCAGAATGGAGCTTTGGAACATAGAATTTTTGTGGATTTAACTTGAAAGATATAATTCTCTAGCTGCTTCGTTTTCATGATATCTTTACTTAATTCTGTGCTCAACTGATCACATTGAGATTAGAAGAAATAATCTTTTTTTGTTTGCTCTATCCTATTATTCCTCTGAATAATTAAATTCTAAGACATTTCCCCTTGATGAATGTATATAATTTAGCATGCTAGATAAATATATCTTACTATTGTTACTTAATAGCTATATGGGATGGGATCATGGCAGGCTTTTTTTTAATTGATAAAATAGAAGTTCTTAAAGTTGTTGGCAATTTTCAAAGTGACTAGATTTACCTTGAGGCTCTACTTCCAAACCTTTGTTGTAGACAAAATTCCTAGTTTTAATGGTATGTACCACCATTGTAGTGTATGAACTATATCTACGTTCTTTATACAATGTGTATTTTACAATGACAATCAATCAACAGCTTAATTGGACATTTTAAAAGTTATTTAAACCACATTTTGACTGTACCTCATTCTCATGTCTTCTGTAGACTTTTATGTCTCATTGATTCCCATTTATATGGCTTTACCTTGTTTCCTTTCATGCTCTCAGAATGCCTGCAACTAACTTCTACCTTTTTCACAGCAGCGTGTTTTTTTAACACACTCTGAGAAACTCTTCGACACAACTCCATCTTGACACCCAACTCAGTTGCTATGTATCCTTTTCTGCATCTTTTCATCTTTTAAATTAAGCCTATACTTTGTAAGTATCAACACACATACACTTCAAGTGTAAAAAAATACTACAATATAATGTATTTATAACACGAGGGCCACAAGTCTATGACCAGCTTGTACATCTTATTATTTGGTCTATATATGGAGAAAATTTCAAAAGACACACAAGAAAAAATGCTTATTTTAAAGTTCGTTTTGATTCATGTTCAGATCACTAAGCTCAGCATTAACACAAAAACTTATTCATTTGGTTATCCAACGACTTCACTCACATTTAAAAAGCAAATTAACCAACTCTTGTCAAATGAAAATTTAGACTATAATATGTAACATGGCCTTGCAGAAGAACAAACAAATTCATGTTGTAAGAAATATAACTAGACAACAGAAAAGTGGGTGAAGGGAGATGTCGGACAGTGTAAGATATGAGAAATTAACAATAATTTATAAATGATCAAGGGTTCATGAGGGAGGGGGAGCTGGGAGGGAGGAGGAAATGAGGAGCTGATACCAAGGGCTCAAGTAGAAAGCTAATGTTTTGAGAACGATGATGGCAACAAATGCACAAATGTACTTGACGCAATGGATATATGTATGGATTGTGATAAGCATTGCACAAGCCCCCAATAAAATGATTTTTCAAAAAGCAATAAAAAAAAGAAATACAACTAGAATACTTCTTGGAAGTAAGGAAAGTGAGGCATCATTTCACATATTTTCAACATGTTATCAGAAGAGACCAGTCACTGGAAAAGGACATCATGCTTGGTAAAGTAGCGGGTCAGTAAAGCAGAGGAAGAGCCTCACAGAGACGGAAGGACACAGTGGAGGAAACGATGGGCTCAAACAGAGTAACGATTATGAGGCTAACGCAGGACCAGGCAGCGTGTTGTTCTGTTGGACACAGAGTCAATGATTCAGAACCAATCTGAGAGTATTTAATGACAACATAGGATCGATTTTCTGTTAGAAGAATACTTTTAGGGAAATACTGAAAGTTTGAAAAATATTAAGGCTGTCCACATGATGTGGGAAAGAAATAATTTTCTGGCAAAAAAAAATGTATAGCATCTGTCTTGACTGTTAATCCCAGAGATACTCAATATGTGCCCTGAAGCACTCCGGAGTATCTTTGAGACCCTTTCAGACGATCTGCTAGGTCAAAACTATTTTCATAATAACACAGATACCGTGTTTCATCTTTTTCCTCTCTTTGTTTTATACGTGTGAATGGGAGTTTCCAGAAACTGCATGATAACTAATATTGCGTTCAGTTGAATGCAGAAGCAGGCAGGCAGGAAAATTAAGGCCTTTTATTAATCCAAACTTTGAAGAGAGTTATAACAGGTTCTCTTCTTTTTATAAAAAAAAATAGTGACTTTTATTTTAAAGTGACATTCATGTTAACAGGCTTATCATTGCAATTTTTAATGAGGAAGTAAATAATTTATATGATCTTTCTTTTAATTTCTAATGATGGCAAATGTCAATAGATATATTCGATATAAACAAAAGATCTTTATTCCTCTCAATAATTTTAAGAGTATAAATGATCCTGAGACAAAATAGCTTTACACTTTGTGCCAATGACCTCATTTAAACCCTCAACTTGAAGCATGAAATAAAAATCAATGATATAAAAGTCAGTGTATCTAGTCCAGATCTATTTCCTGACTTTCATGGCTATCGACACAATTTCCAGTCCTGAAAAAGGAAATATATGTAAAATGATACAAATAATTATAACCTTACCCACCAATTCTTTCTATTCCTGAAGTTTTCCTTCGCTGTGAAAGGTAACCCCTGTCCCAGTGCTTTCTTCCCTCACTTCTCATATCTAATCAGTTGTCAGGATCTGTTAGTGCCTTCTTTTTCATATCCCTAAACCCATAGCCACTCCAGAAAAGGACGCAGGGCACCATCAGCTCCTGTCTTAACAAGAACATTATCCTCATAACTTCTGTTGCCCGGGCCTTTCTATTTCCAATCCATTCTCTGTGTTTCTTTACAATGATCTTTGAAATAATCATACCTGAGCACTTCACTCTTCAGTTTATAAACATTTATAGGCTTCCCATAGCTTTCAGGGTAGACCCTCAGCAAAGCACAGAGGTAGGTGTACAACCTGTTCCCTGATAACTCTCCAGTCTCTTTTTCCAGTCCTCTTCTATCCATGCAAGGTGGTTAACTTTCAGTATTTTCTATTGCCTCCCTCACCTTTTCAATGATAACTTCCAACATACATAGATTGTCAGGCTGCGCTCTAGCATCTACTTACTAACAGAGTGACTTTCAGGATCCTAATTATAAGGATTGTTTCACAAATTGTGTTCATACTATATTTTACCGTGGCTATTTATATAAGGTTGCTTCTTATTTTCCCCTGAAAATTGTCATATTTATTTATTTGGGTAGAAAACAAACTATAGTCAAAGCCTGACATTTTTACATATTTTACAGATATGAAGAATAAAGTTTAAGGCATAGAAATATCTTAGATGTGCTCTTAAATAGGTATTACTGCAGAGCGATTGATACTGATTAATAAACTGAATCCATTAGCTGCTCCACTGGAGAAAGAAGAGGCTTTCTACTCCCATAAGCAGTTACAGTTTGGGAAATTCATAGGGGCAGTTGTAGCACGTCCTATAAGGTCGCTATGAGTTGACATTGACTTGATGTCAATGAGTTCTGAGTGTACAAACTTTTGAATAAAGTACACTACTAACTAAAATTTACTCTGGCTGTGAAATGACCATGTTCTAATCTTGGTTCTACCTATTAAGGTCTTTGCAACTTTGGGCAAACTATCTAACTTCTCTGAGACTCTGTCTCCATCTTAAATTGAGATGATATCGCTTTTTAACAGGGCTATTCTCATTAAAAGGAGCCATCATGTTCATGTTGGGTGAGCATTGAATGGCTAACCCCAAGGTCAGCAATTCAAGCCCACTAGCCACTACAAGGGAGAAAGCTGATTCTATTTGCTTCAGTCAAGATATACAGCCTCAAAAGTCCTAGATAGGATCATTATGGGTTGAAACTCACTCAGTGGCACTGGGTTTTGTGCTCTCAGTGTAGTTATTATTATCATCATCACCCTTAACCAAGGCATGCCTTGCCAGAGGCATGGGGATGTGCAAAAATTCTATAACCAGACTACATGGATTTGAATATAGGTGCTCTTCTTAGGCACTGTGGAGTCAATTTTCCACTCATAGAGACTGCCATGCAAGAGAGTAGATCTCTTTAAGGAGAAAAATACTAGGTTCTTCTCCTATGGAGTTAATAGGTGAGTTTAAACTGCCAACTTACCCAAACAGCTAAGTGCTTAACACTGCACCACCAGGCCTTGGAAAATCTGGTGCTAGCACTTCGTATTTCTGGGATCATAGGGACATTTTTAACTTATAAGAATCCCAGTGTCTGCTTCTATAAAAGGATAACCATAGTAACAACTACATAGAGAAACATGGGTATTAATTGATTTAAAACATTTAAAAGTCTTATACTAGAGCTTGGCACATGGTTGATATGATACAAATGCTTGCAATGTTTTCCTACTGTCATTTTAATAATAAAACAAAACAATCCTATTGTCATTGAGTTGCTTCATTGGGACCCTAGAGGACGAAGGAGAACTGCCCCACAGGGTTTCCACAGCTGTAAATCTTAAATGAAGCAGACTAGCACATCTTTATCCCATAGAGGAGCTGATGGAATCAATCCACCAACCCTATGGTTAGCAGTCAAGTGTTAACCACTGTGTGTCAATTTAAGGATTAAGAGTGTAGGGATGGAGTCCAGGCTGACAATCTGAAGATAGCCAGTGAGACTCCTTTGTGGGCATGGCCTTCTCCTGAGAATTCTGGGAAATCTGGTACTTCCTCCTTAGAGGTGGAAGGCATGTCTCTCTCTCTCTCTCTCTCTGCCACTCCCTGGGAGACACTGCAGAAGACAAGCCACATGGATGCAACCAGACCTCGGAAGCTGGAGAAGCCACAGAGAGACCCTTGCCAGCGCCGAGGTGCTTACAATGCTACTGGACCCAAAGACTTTCTACCCACTGGCTTGTGATTGTCCTGCATTTGGCTTCATTGCATGTGTTTCATGAGTCTGAAGAGGACTTTACAGATTGATATCGGACATATGGGCTAAATCAGACTTATGGACTAGATCTGGACTGGGCTGGGATGTTTTATCAATGTTAAATTGCTCTTGTACATAAACCTCTTTCTTATACACATATGTATGTCCATGGATTTGTTTCTCTGGTCTACCCAGACTAACATAACCACCTTGCCACCAAGGCTCCTGTTTTGACAGTGGGTTTCCAAATCAATCATATTATCGTGCCTAGGTTTTGTTTCAAAATTCTTTCCCTTAAGTGGCAAAGGCTATATGATTTTTCATTCATAAATTTTCATACCAGAAATTGGTCTCAATCACTTTCTTCTCCCCTTGCCTTTTTTAAAGTAAAGCCAAACAACAACAAACCCACCTTCAGTACACAGTCATTCCTGCTAAACAACATAATAGCTTACCATGTAATATAAGGACGCACTAATACTTTGCACATAGTCTCGCAACTGAAAAAAAAAAAAAAAGATGTTCCTCCCAATGTTTTCAGCTTGTAACATCTAAAATACCCCAAGTCCACTACCAGAGAGTTGATCTAATCCATTGTGCCCCATATAAAGAGAGTAGAAATGCTTGATAATGTTTCCAAGACTGTAAATCTTTATAGAAACAGACACCTAATCTTTTTGCTGTGGAGTGCCTTGTAGATTTGATCTATCAACTTTTTGGCTGTCAACCCAGTGCTACCATGGCTCCATCAATATCCATTATGCTTTGAAATTGCAGAGGAACTCTGGTGGTGCTGTGAGCTCTTAACTGAAATGACTTGTTGCTGTACCCTTAGTAGACTAATTCATAGACATGAACTAACATAATGAAATTTAGAACATATCATTCATCTCCCCTTAAGTTTTTATTTCACTTTCACCTACCCTCACCGCACCCTAATATATGATGTCATAAAATTTGGTAAAAGAAAGAAGGGGAAAGACTACTTCAACATTATACTTTCTAACTGGCCTTGGCTATCAAAACTCCTGAGTCCTTAGTATCAGGTGATAAGAAATGGCGATAGGATCAGTCAAAAATCAACACAAATAACTATAGTGTGGATTTTTGACCAGTAATATGGCAATTACTCATTTTACAAACAATTCAAAATTAGGTGCAGGTATTCTGCAGAGTGTATGGTGCGATATGGAATTTATCATATTGTTAGATGGTAGAAATTCTTGCATACCTTTGTTCATATCGATGAGCTGCTTCTTCTTCTTCTGGCGTTCCAACTTTTCTTGTTCAGCCTTTTCTTTGGCAAGTTTGGCCCTCTTGGTCTTTTCTTCCATTTCCCTTCTTTTATTGTTTTCTTTCACTGCCTCCTGCATATATATAAAAAAAGTAAATAAAAATCTGTTCATTACTTAAACAATGAGTTTCATAATTTAGCAATTAATACATAGAGATGGGAAGGCCTCAAGGCAGGTACATATAATTTTGAGAGAAACAGATAAATTATCTTAAAATATTTTTCTGGAAAACAAAAATTAGAAATAACTTAACACTCAACTGCTATTATCTGGGGTCTCAAAAAATTAGGGACACCAATCTTACAGATTTCACATAAATGCACTTTCTCCACTTTTGTAATATGAAATATTCTTTATGCACGAGATTTAATATGAACATGACTCATCAAATATTTGATACTTTTATTATACATCTGTAAAATGGGGGTCCTGAAAACATCTTGTAGGGTTGTTATGGGTGGAAATGAGAAACATATAGGAAGTACATAGGACAGAGTTTGAGGTTTTATGGTCAAAATATTTTAGCTTTAGTCGATGATGATGATGGTGATGGTGCTGGAGGTATTGACTACATTTAAATGATTTGGGGAATGACACACAGGCAATGTTATCATAGAGAAGAAATAACTACACTTCTAATATTGTTTTACATGCCACAAACTCTATAAATCCAGGAGCATATTTCAAGCTCTTGTCTGTTTTATTTTGGAAAGACTTTGTGGAAATCTAGAAAACTAGTACATTCCTGTACACAATGAGAGAAAGCTGGTGTAAAATGATTAACTGGAATAATAATATTGACTTTCTCTGAGTTCAGACAAGCCACTAACGCAGAGCCTTATCAACTGCAAGTCCTTTCCATCAAGTTACTCTTTTATTTATTTTCATTATGATTGATTAGCTATACTTCACAGCATGTACAAACTGCTTCATAAAAAGCTATTTTGTTCCAAAAACTCTTCAGAAAATGATTCAATAACAAGAATATAACAACAAGGCTTTGCCTGGGGGAATTTATATGGAAATAAATATACACGAGGAAGTGTCAAATAGTTCTTGGACAGCCGCCTGAGTGGGTTCTGCGGAACCTGTGAACCCTGCCTTCCCAGCTGTTAGGTGCTGCCCTCGGCGACCATGTCTAAATCTCTGAAAAAGTTGGTGGAGGAGAGCTGGGAGAAGAACTAGCCGGAAGTGGACATGAGTGACCGGGGCATCTCCAACATGCTGGATGTCAACAGCCTGTTCTCTTTATCCCATCTCACTCAACTGGTGCTCAGTCACAACAAGCTAACAACGGTTCCACCAAATGTAGCAGAACTGAAGAACTTGGAAGTGCTCAGCTTCTTTAATAACCAGATTGAGGAGCTGCCCACACAGATCAGCAGCCTCCAGAAACTCAGACACCTAAACCTTGGCATGAACAGGCTGAACACTTTGCCTTGAGGATTTGGCTCTCTACCAGCTCTTGAGGTCCTTGACTTGACTTAAAACAACATGAATGAAATGAGGAAAATTATAAAACACTACTTCAAGAAATCAAGAGTGACCTCAACAAATGGAAGAATATCCCATGCTCGTAGATTGGCAGACTCAATATAGTAAAGATGTCAGTTCTGCCCAAGGTACTATATAAGTTCAATGCTATCCCAATACAGATACAACCATCCTTCTTCAAAGAATTGGAAAAACAGATTACCAACTTCATATGGAGGGGCAAGTCCAGAATTAGCAGAGAACTCCTCAAGAAGAAGGACAAAGTGGGAGGGCTTTCTCTACCTGACTTTAGCAAGTACTATACAGCCACAGTACTCAAAGTGTGGTATTGGCATAATGGCAGATATTCAGACCGATGGAAAAGAGCTAAAGACCCAGAAATAAAAACATCAACATACAGGCAACTGATCTTTGATAAAGTCCCAAAAAATATTAAATGGGAAGCAGATGCCATCTTCAATAAATGGTGCTGGATAAAATGGATATCTACCTGCAGAAAAATGAAGCAAGACCCTTACCTCACTCAATGCACAAGAATAAAGTCAAGGTGGATCACAGACCTTGAGATAAAAACCCCAAACAATTAGGGCCATAAATGAGGGAATTGGGATAAACGTGAGAACCTTGGCACAGGGAATACATAGGGTATCAGAAATAGGAAAGGATACAAACATAGAAGAGTCACAAATAGACAAGTGGGACATACTGAAGATAAGGCACCTGTGTACATAGAAATAATTCACCAAGAGAGTAATAAGAGAGTCCACCAACTGGGAAAACATATTTAGCAATGAAACATCAGACAAAGCCCTTATTACTAAAATCTACAAAACCTTGCAAGCTCACAATAAGGGAAAAGCTAACTGCTCACTGAGGAGGTGGGAAAAGGACCTGAACAGAAGTTTCACAGAGTCTGAAATCCGAATGGCAAGTAAACATATGAGAAAATGTTCCTGATCATTAGCCATCAGAGAAATGCAAATCAAAACAACTATGAGATACCATCTAACACCCTCAAAGATAGCCCAATTCAAAAAATCAGAAAGCAACACGTTTTGGAGGGGCTGTGGCGAGACAGGAACTCTCATCCACTGCTGGTGGACCTGTAGATATGTACAGCCACTATGGAAATCGATTTGGCGAATTCTCAAACAGATGGAAATTGAGTTACCTTACGACACAGCAATCCTCCTACTGGGCATATACCCAGAAGAGGCAAGAAACAAACCAAGACCAGACATCTGTGCTCCAATGTTCATTGCGGCACAGTTCACAATTGCAAGGAGTTGAAAGCAACGCAAATTTCAATCAACAGATGAATGGATTAAAAAACTATGGTACCCTGCACCCTGATTAGCTCATCTCCTCCCCTAAACCCCTCAGCAGGGGGTGTTCTGTTGTCTCCACTCTGCACTCACCCACCTTTACAATGACATGTTTTCTTGTTCCTTGATGCCTGACACCCGATCCCTTCCACAGCTCGTGGTCACACATACTGGTGTGCTTCTTCCATGTGGGCTTTGTTGCTTCTGAGCTAGTTGGCCGCTTGTTTGTCTTCCAGCCTTTAAGACCCCAGATGATACATCTTTTGATAGCCAGGCACCATCAGCTTTCTTCACCACCTTTGCTTATGCACCTCTTTGTTTTCAGTGATTGTATCAGGAAGGTATGCACCCACTGATCTGATTTTTAGTTCTTTGATGCCTGATAACTGGTCCCTTCTGCACCTCGTGGTCAGACAGGCTGGTGTGCTTCTTCCATGTGGGCTTTGATGCTTCTCAGCTGGATGGCCGCTTGTTTATTTTCAAGCCTTTAAGATACCAGACGCTATATCTTTTGATAGACAGGCAATGATGAAACATATAACTTTCCTCTAGTTCTTTAATGCTTCCTCCCCCCTCTGTATCATGATCCCAATTCTGCTCTGCAAATCTGGCTAGACCAGAGGATGTACATTGGTACAGATAGCAACTTGAAACACAGGGAATCCAGGATAGATGACTTCTTCAGGACCAGTGGTGAGAGGGGCGAGGCCTGGAAGGTGAAGGGAATGTGGGGTGGCAGGGAGGAGCCAATTACAAGAATCTAAGTATAGCCTCCTCCCTGGGGAACAGACAGCAGAGAAGGGGGCGGAGGGAGACATCGGACAGTGTAACTTATGACAAAGCTATAATAATTTATGAATTATGAAGGGTTCAGGAGGGAGGGGAAGAGGGAGGGAGGGGGAAAATGAACAAACGATATTGAGGGCTAAAGTAGAGGGCAAATGTTTTGAGATTGATGAGGGCAACAGGTGTACATATGTGCTTGACTCAATGGATGTATGTATGGACTGTGATAAGAATTGTATGAGCACTCAATAAAATAATTTTTTAAAAAACAAAAAACTATGGTACATACATACAATGGAATACTATGCATCACTAAAAAGCAGCGATGAACACATGAAGCATATCTCCATATATATAAAAGGTAAATGCAAAAGAGGCACAGGGAAAAAGCTACGGTAGTATACAAACACTCTAGGGGTATGGTCCAGGTAGTATGGCAGGTGCCAGACCAAATCCAGGGGTACATAGAGTAGCCAACCAACAAAACCCACATGGAAGAACATATCAGCCTGTATGATCACGAGGTACCGAAGGGATCAGTTATCTGGCGTCAAAGAAAAAAAATCATTTTTCATTGTGCGCTCACCTCCATGATACGATCACTGAAGACAAATGGGTGCATAAGCAAATGTGGCGAAGAAAGCTGATTGTGCCGGGCTATCAAAAGGTATAGCATCTGGGGTCTTAAAGGCTTGAAGGTAAACAAGCGGCCATCTAGCTCAGAAGCAACAAAGCCCACATGGAAGAACCACAACAGTCTGTGTGTTCATAAGGTGTCGAAGGGATCAGGTATCAGGCATCATCACAACAAAAAATCTTACCATAGTGAATGATGGGGGAAGTGTGTGGAGACCCAAAACCCATTTGTAGGCCACCGGACATCTCCTTACAGAAGGGTCTCGGGGAGGAGACGAACCAGTCAGGTTGCAATGTAGCAACGATGAAAAATACAACTTTCTCCTAGGTCCTAAATGCTTCCTCTCCGCCCCCACTATCATGATCCAAATTCTACCTTACAAATCTGGCTAGATCAGAGGATGTACACTGGTACAGATAGGAACTGGAAACACAGGGAATCCAGGGTGGATGATCCCTTCAGGACCAGTGGTGTGAACGGCGATACTGGGAGTGTAGAGCGAGAGTGAGTTGGAAAGGGGAAACCAATTACAGAGAACTATATGTGACCTCCTCCCTGGGGGACGGACAACAGAAAGGTGGGTGAAGGGAGACATCGGACAGGACAAGATATGACAAAATAATACTTTATATATTATCAAGGGCTCATGAGGGAGTGGGGAGTGTGGAGGGAGGGGAAAAATGAGGACCTAATGCTGGGGCTTAAGTGGAGAGCAAATGTTTTGAGAATGATGAGGGCAATGAATGTACAAATGTGCTTTACACAATTGATGTATGTATGGATTGTGATAAGGGGCTCATGTATGTATGGATTATGAGCCCCTAATAAAACGATTTAAAAAAAGTTCCCGTACAAGTGGAATTAAAAGGTAATGGCATTTTCCCACAAACCTTTTGAAGCCCCCATACATGTATTTTATATTTTCCCTAATTTTAAAAGACATAATAGTTTAAAATAGCCTTGAAAACACTTCCACATATCTCCAGACTTGCAAGAATGGATTTCATCCTACAAAGTCTCAATGCCTCTACCTTTACTGGTACCTTTGTTTTCTATTGTCCTTGTTAGGCTACTATCCCTAGCATTATGCTAAAACCACAAAATTATCCGATTTCTATAGAAAAATTAAAAAACTGCCACTTGAGATGAATTAGAATAATCAAATCATACGTGTAGAGCAAGGATTCTCAGCTTTGGTACTATTGTCATCCGGGCTGGACTAGGCTTAGTTGTAGGTCACCCTGTACATTGTATGACGTTTAGCACCATCCCTCGGCTCTACCCACAGATTTTTAAATGTCACATATGGAGCAAAACTGCCCCATCAATGATAACCAGGGGGATTTCATGCACGTAATTTGTTCACCGTGCATTATAAAGTAATACTTCCATTAGGAAAGCATAAAGCCAAACCATAATGAGATACCACTTGAGATAACTGTAACCTAAAAGACAACTAATAGCAAGGGCTAGCAACAATGTGGAGAAACTGGAATCCTTCAATATTGCTAGTGGGAATATAAAATGATGCAGTCACTGTGAAAAATAGCTCAGCAGTTCTCTGAATTTTAAACATGGTGTTACTGCATGGCAGAGTAATTCCACTTCGAAGTATACACTCAAGAGAATTTCAAATACATGTCCACAAAATAAATGGCACAAAAATATCCATAGCAGCCTTAGTTACGTGTAGTAGCCAAAAATGTGGAAAGAAGCCAAAATATCCATCAATTGATAAATAAGTAAACGAAGTGTGGTATAATCCTACCATGTGACTTAGTTATTTGGTGCTGCCATCACGGAAATACTATTTATCCTCTCACAGTGGACGGGGCTGCTTTAGGGGAAGGCTCTCTCTCTCTCTAATAGAGCTTGGAGAAAGTGTTTGTTTCCTTTCAACATCCGTAGGCCTCGTGTCTACTGGCGATCTCAATATAGCTTGGCATTAATCTCCAATAACTATCCCTAATTCTGCCTCTTTAACATCATGTAGGTGAATATTTATAATACACAGGATACATCAGAACACATAATGGAGGATAATTTCAGAATACTGAGAAATATAGTCCATCCAAGTTAAAACAAATTTTGGGAGGATGTAATTCAGTCTATAATACAGTGGAATACCTTTCAGTAATACAAAGTATGAGAGTACACTAAGGAAAATAATCAGGAACAAAAAGGCTACATATTGTCTGATCCTACTTATATGAAATATAATATGCTAATCTGTAGAGACCATTAAAAAAAGATGGGGAAAAGGAGATTGGGAAAAAAACAGATAATGAATATGTTTCTTTTTGAGGTGATCAAAATGTTCTGGAATCATGGTGATATTTGCACAACCTTGTAAATATGTCAATTGTATCACAGTAAAATAATTTTCGGTTCAAAGCCTCACTCATTCACTGCTATTGAGTTGATTATGACCCATTGTGACCCTATGGGGCAGGGCAGCCTGCCTCTGTGGTTCCCAAGGCTGGAACTATGAATAGAAAACTGTCTTTCTTCTGCAGAATGGTTGGTGGTTTTGAACTGCTGGCCTTGTGGTTAGCATTCCAAGGAAAAACTACTAAGCCACCAATCCCACTTTCAGGAATATACCCAAGAGACCTGAAAGCAGCAATGTAAACAGACATACTCATATATGCCAATTTACAGTAGTCAAAGGTAGAAACCACCCAAATAACCAACAGTGGCTGAAAGGATAAACAAAATGTGGTATATACATACAATGGAAGATTACTTAGTCACAAAGCGAAATGAAGTCTTGACACATGCCACAATATGAGTGAACCTTGAACACATTATGCAAGGTGAAATAAATCAGTCACAGAAGGACTGATACTGGATGGACTCACTTATGTGAAATACTTAGAATAAAAAAACATACAGGGATCAAACATTTTTAGGGGCAGGAGGGATAAGCAAAGACAGACTGGTTGTATAGGAAGCAGTGCATTTCTGTTTTTGATGATTGGAAATTTGGCATTGATTTTGAATGATGGCTGGACAATGATGATTGATGTAAATGAGATCACTAAAATGCACATGTCAAATGAGGTATATTGGTGAGTTTAAAAATAGATTTTGAGGAAAACAGGGTTGAAATAAAACTAAAAAAGGAAAAACAATGTAGATAGGCAACATATATTTAGGCTTTGATACTAAAACAATCTGTAGAATCACTGAAAAATAACATGAAAGAGGAGGCAAGTAGCAGAAGAGAGAAAGGAAGTTAAGGCTTGTATTACTGGTCAAACCAATGATCTGGTAAACAGTCACCGACAGTGTACTTTGAATCTATTGGCTTGCTCTGCAAATAGCTACACATTTATTATGTAACTGGTCTTTCAAATCCTTATTTTAAAAACAATAACAACAAAACCCCCTGCAACTTAAGTATTGTTTGCTCTCACTTTACAGATGATGAAACATAGGTTGAGGTGGGTTAAGTGACCGGCCCAAGCTGACATAGCTCCATAAATATTAGAATCATCTGGGACTGTTTGGCATACAGACTACAGGTAAAACATAGGATAAAAAACTCTTGAGCCACTTTGTATCCCACATAACATATGGGATACACACATGCTAAAAAATGCAACATTTAGAATAAAAATTATTCATTGTGTATTTGAAATTTAAATTTAACTGAGTACTTTATAATTTTATTGAATACATCTGACAACCTTACAACCGAGGCTGAGCTGATTTTTTACAAGAACCTTTGTGAGACTAAGATCATCAGATGAAGACAGTAGAAATTATTTTTTTAAAGTCCAAATCTCAACCACATTTTAAGAGGAGAAATACTGATAGGGATCATTGGTGGGCATAATGTGGTTTTTGAACTTGAAGCTCATACTATATCTGTAGCATTTGTCATGTAATTCATTCTTTATGATCTCTTGAAAATAGAGTAAAAACTAAAATGTTTTGTATATAAAATCTAAATTGATCAAAATGTGGGATGAGATAAGTTTAGGCAATGATTGATATCAAAGAATCACTAATGGACAAATGAATATGTACAAATTGCTTGCATTTCTATATAAGAAGGAGGCTTCCTACTTGTACCACTAGCAGCGCGTGAATGTGGGTCTAGTAAAGAATGAAACAGACCAAGTAAGAGGCTCATTAGTTCAGAACTTTGATGTTTCGGGCATAGATTTAACTACAAATAATCACACATCTTGAAACGGCATGTGGAATCCTAAAGAGACCACAGCTGAAGGGGGCAATAATTTCTCTCGTTTGGCATTAATGAAAATAAATGAATCTGCAACGGCATATATTTGTCAAGCAACCCAGACTGAGATGTAAGATATTTGTCCTGATATCACTGAATCTGTCTTCATGAAAAGGTCTCATGCTGGAAGAACAAACAAATAGGTACACAAACAATATTCCTTTTGTTGATTTTAATCATAGGCTCTGGATTTAGGAAATTAGGGATAGGAAACGCATGCCTATTTAATTCTCTTGCCTTAGGGGAAAAGGGGAGAAAGGAAAATCTTAAGGATGGTTTTTTATCAACAATCTTCAGTTTTACCTGAGTGAAAGATAAGCCATTTTAAAACTCCTAAAAGTGTAGAAGGGAAAAAGATTTTTTTAAGGGGAGGGCTATATTTGTTTCCTTATTCCTATAAAGCAATACCCAGATTAAAAGATTATGAACAACAAGGGCACATTGAAGGTGAAAATAGGAAAACAACAACAACAACCAACAACAAAACTTTAACAATTTACTGTGATTAACAACACTTTACACTTGTCAAGCCTCAGGAAACATTTTAAAACACTAACTCTTTCTAAAGTAATCACCAATCATCATTTCTTAGGGTTGGGAATGCCAAGTTGTTTATATTCTGTCATTGTTCAAGACTGAGTTCGGATAAAAGGATGCTAATTGAGAAAGTGTTTGGGTGGTCACCTCATACAAGGTAAGAAATATGTTTGTTGGGGAAAAAAGTCAGTTTTACTGGTATACCTGTTTTTCAAGAGTCAGTAAAATGTACAAAAGCAGCAAACTATTAAAGAAAATACCTTGAAGATTTACTGCAAAATATATTCAACAACCTAATGGGAAATCTCTATTGCCTATCTGAAACATATAAATAACAATCTGATTTCATTTTGTGCATAATTAACAATTGAGACCTGTGGACTAAGAATGCCACATGGAGGAAAACAAAACAAAACTAAAAGCATCCCCCTGAAAAAAAGGGAAAAACAACAACAACATCAACTCATATAGATGCTAAGACCTCTCATTTATTCCGATTAGGCTTTAAGAAATGGATGAATCTGGTTACAAATATTTCAGGGGGCTCAGTTGTCATCTTCATTCAGGTCAGGCTTACAAGAAGCAGGCATCGCCCTACGTTGTGTTATTGGCAAGCACACATCCAGCGACTGAAAATGACAAAACAGCCTTTACTTTCATTTCCTTGAATGCTTTACTAGTCCAGCGCTGACGACTGAAGCACTTTACAAGACTGATGGATCTCACTGAAAGCTGAAAATGTAGTGGAGTGAAAGAGCAGTGACACAATTAGGAGTGTGGAACTTAGAATCAGACAAAGCTCTTTTCAAATCCAATTTCTATCAATACTAAAAACAGAGTGACCTTGAACATGTTAATGACTTCATCTCTTTGGGCCTTAGTTTCCACATCTGCAGATCAGAGATAATACGTCTTTAAATCATGTTGTAGTAGTTAGGTGCCATCAAGTCAGTTCTAACTCACAAGCGTTATTAAATTGATTACATGAAATAATGCTTATAAAAGCCACTTAGAGCAATAGTAGGTATAGCATAAATGCTCAGTCCATGGTAGCTGTGATTGGTATGTGTAGTGGTAATATCTGAAAGTTTGTACAGTAAGAATTGGGTCATTAAGACACAAATGACCACAATGGTTTTTTTGGTAGTTAGATGATTTTATGTCAACTAGACATTCCTGGCTAAGCATGGAGTCAACCCTGTCAATCAAGTTGCAGCCTGATGCAAGAGAGGGAGACTCTGGGAACTGCTCTCACTGTCTCTCTGACCCTTTGCCTTTCTGCTTGACACTGACCCCGACGTTGCAGCTGCTCGGCCATATTTCTAATGACCTTGGATCCACAGGACTCTATACCCACCAGCCTGCAATCTTTCTGCAGTCTGCCTTATTGTATGTGGCTATGTGAGTATGGAGAGGGACTTATGGCCTAGGATCAGACTTTAAGGACTTGAGTTGGCCTGGGCTTAGATGCCTTCTTCCTATGTAATTACTTATTGATATAAAGCTTTTTCTTATACTTAGATGAGTGTCACTTGATTTGTTTCTTCAGTCAACCTGGCCTAACATAGTTTCAATGATTTATTCTACAAGCCCACATCCTTTTTCCCCCCTGCAAATCACAAGGAAATGACTTATGATTAGAAACAAAGCATCTACCCTCATAAGCACATAGAAAGTAACTTTTAACTGTTCTATATTATTGGCATCAAAAATGACTGGACAGTCATATTGAAACCTTTCAAAAGCGAAAATGGGGTACAAAGAAGAAGCAATTATCATAAATTTATATGAGGAAAATATTTCAGCATTGTCAAACTGGCAAAATATTCTATCAAATCATACCAAATAACAATGACACTGGGCAGCTACAACAAACAGCTTGATGCAGCGATGTCAAATGCAGTTAGTTCCCAGGAAAGGAGCTTGGTGATGCTATTCTCCCCACTAGGGTTTCAGGCTTCCACTACAACCTTTCTCTGCAAAAGAAACATGCAATGCAAGTTTCACTTTTCACCTTTTTATAAAAAAGTGAAAATCATCTTCAGATTTCTCTCTCTTAACCCACTGCTGGCAAGTCAATTCTGACTCATAGTGACCCAATAGGACAAGAATAGAATATGTAGATCTTTTGTAAAAGCAAAGTGACATATAATAAATGTTCGAAAATAGGGGAGACCTGTATCAGTTGGCGCACAAAAAAAACAAAACGCAAAACATCAACCCTAGAAATCTATTTCTCTCTCTCTCTGTCACTCTCTCTCTGGTTTTAGATCATTGTATTCACCCATGGAAATATATTTGACAAAATTTTCAATTCATTACAGTATTGGAAGCTGTATGATAGCAGAATCACATAACCTAAAAGAATGTTTTGGAAATGTCCTGGTGTAAAAATTGGTAACACTGGTGCCAGAGGCATACTTTGATTACACTGCTGGCTACTCATCAATGATCTTAGAAGGATTTGCAAATTATTTTAAGTCAAGCAATTTGGCAAAAACATAAAGAAACTTCATATGTATTATATTGAAAATTCTCCTTATGTGCTAAATATGAGGCACCAACATATTACTTTTCATGAAAACCCAGTAAAATAGGTGGAATTCAATCTCTCTCACTCACTCACTCACTCGCTCGCTCGCTCTCTCGCTCGCTCTCCCCACCCCCCTTGAACTCTCTACACCTGATTCTCTTTCAGCTTTAATTCAAATGGTACATCTAGATATTTTTTAACCTTTTTAATCCTTTATGGTAGCCATTTCAGAATTTATATTTGTTTAATCAGCTCTTTTTAAAAATAACATAGAACATTTAAGATTTAAATGAAAGAACCCTGGACCTGAATACTCATTTTCTAGCTTTCATAAAGAAGGATATCTATTCTAAGACATTTCTTTCTTTCTTTCTTTTTTTTAAAAATCACTTTATTGGGTGCTCATATAACTTCTATCACAACCCATACATCCATCCATTGCGTCAAGTACATTCATTGCCCTCACCATTCTCAACACATTTGCTCTCTGCTTGAGCCTTGGTATCAGCTCCTCATTTTTCCCCTCCTTTCCCGCCACCCTCATGAACCCTTGATAATTTATAAATTACTATTTTGTCATGCCAAGACATTTTTAATAATCTAATAATAGATTTTTTTAACAAAACAAGACCCCCCTCCCCCAATTCCTGACCTGTAATTTTGTGCCTAGGGCGTAAGCAATGGAGACAAGCCCCCTTTTTTGTTCATTTGAAGTCAGGACCTATAATCCAGAAGTTTTAAGTACAACAGCATACGCTAGTGAACTGAGGCCACCCTTTTGGGGCTGAGGGGACTTTTTATATACCAGCGTCTTCTATCAACTATCCTGCTTTATCAACATGGAGCATTAACTATGCTAAGCCTCATTTCCTGGTTTGTGGAATACCTGTACTCCATAGTGTTGGTTTGTGATTTAAATGGAAAATTGCCTAAAATGTCTGTTAAACACAGTGCCTGGCACACAAAACGAGTTTAATAAACAGTGGTGGTTCGTGATTAGTGTTACATTATTCCACATTTGGGCAATACTAAGGGTCTCATGCCCTGGTGGCACAGTGGGTTACATTTGGACTGCTAACCACAAGGTCCACAATTTTGAACCCGTCGGCTCCTCCTTGAGAGAAAGAAGAGGCTTTATGGTCCAGTAAAAATGTACAGCTTCAGAAACCTAGGGGAGGAGTTCTACTCTGTCCTACGTGGTCACTATGAGTCAGAATCAACTAGATTGCAATGAGTGGTATTTGTGTTCTAACGTCTCATGCAATGCAGTATCTGTATTTCATTTTCCATATCCCAGCAATGTGCCCTCCTGTGTACGTGTGCACTGAGGAGAAGAAAGAATCCTTTTTATATGGAAATCGCCTTCAATGTATGATTTAGCATACAATTACAATACTAGACGGGAATATGAGGAAAATTACAGCACACACACTCTCATAGCCACAAACTGAGCAGACAACAGCATTTGTTTTCCTGAGTCAAGAATAAAAATTCAGAGGTAGAAGAAACAGCAGGTATGTTTTGTTTGTTTTATTCTGTTTCTTTTTAGGGTACGGGCTGGTATTTAATAGATCATGATTAACAAAACCAAGACACACAAAGGTCATAAAGTCATTTGCTATTTGTGGTAGTAACAGAACTCACATGTCATACAACTTCAACCTAATACCTTAATGACTGGGCTGTAGCATAAACTGTGTGGTAAAATTTCCTGGGAATAAGCACTGACATGCATGTATGTGTTTTATTTTTGACTTTTTAACATGTGACCTTAGTTTCATTGTTTCTTTGAGAAAATGAAGAGCATAGGTCCAGGCAAACACCATTTGACTTGGAAATTAGGAGTTTGTTTTTAGTTCTTTCCTGAGTATTTTCTCAGAACAGGCGGTTCATTTGTTGGCCTAAGGATTTAGGGAAGGGACAGGAGAATATGCCTATACTCAGTCTTCAGGCCTTCCTAAGCTCTCCTGCTACATTTTCTTTTGTACCCACAGGAAGCTGGTAGCACTACAGGAAAATCCTCTTCTGAGGTATTTCAAACAGGAGATAAGATGAGTGATAGATCCCTTTGTGCATGCTTGAGAGTTTCTCATTCAATTCCAGTCATAACAGGAGATGGAATCCGGGGAGGGGAACTTTTTTTCCAGACCTGGAAACTAGGATTATAAAAGAGCAATGTCTTTTTGCCTGTCCTACAGATAAAGTTCTGAGCATGACAAAAACAAGGAAAGACAACTTAGAAAAATTATTCTATTTAAATTTGTTTTATATTTCACATAATGATTTATATAATACCTTTTCGATATTTCACACACACAAATTAATGTCCCTTTCTTTTTCTCCATTTTGCTTCATAGAGCTACCTAGCGCATTGTTTGCTTAAGTTGTTTGAGCTTCTTGTGATACTTTACGATTTACTGTACTTGTCTAAAATCAAGTTGTTAGAACACACAGATCTCAGAGCAGGTTACCAGTAACTGATGTGTAATTTGGGCTGAGGCTATTATTTGTTAGGGCGGCATGGGGGGAAGGAGGGGAGAAAGAGAGAAAGAAGAAAGAAAGAAAGAAAATGTGGTGAACGTCTAAAGAATAATTATTAGTAACAGGATTAATATGCTCTTCCAAATCTTATCATTCCAATTTTAGAGTGATTGTATTAGTTTTAAAATGGGAAGAAGTAATGTGAATGAAGTTTCAACATTTGAACAATCAGATGATTAGAGAGAGAGAAAAAAAATCCACAAAAACTTTACATAAGATAGTGGTAATGATTTACTGGTATTTTCAAAAGCAACTGGTGTCAAATTAAGACCGTCTATTTAAAAAAGAAACTCTCCTCTTCAATTAACATTAAACAACATTCAAAATTCCTTATTTCTAGTTTCAATGTGTTTAAATGCATGTTAGATTGAAGGGGTCATGAAAAAATGTTCATAATATAGAATATCCATTGCAGCTACTAAACTCAGAGTCATCCGGTACCTCTAAAGATCTCATCAGCACTATAATGCTGCGAAATGTTTCTTTCCCAGAGATATCTACTTGTTCTGGTACGAGTGACCTAAAAAGTTCTTATGAAAGAGCTCATGAATACTTCATCAACCAATCAACTACAATTGCAACAGAGAGGTATAACTTGCTTTTTCATTGGGGTAATTGAAATCTTGATTAGCTTTTTCAAGTACATAGATGCCTAAAGAACAGGCACTCCACAAAAGTAATGATACTGCAGTTAGATGGGGATTGCAGTATGTTTATTAACCGAGGTTAATATGGTATGAGTGATAGATGTAAAATGAGCCATAGGTGACCCGTTCAACCAATTCAATCAAAATAGTTGTAGATTCCTGTTTTGGGGTTCTATTTTATAGGAAGTATTTTTCTCTCACCATTTCCTTTCTAAACTACAGTTTCTTCCCCAACTCTTTCACTTCAGCCATTCCCTAAAGTTCTGTCTTCATCTCCTTTTCCTTGTTATTCTTTCATTTCCTCTCTATCTTCCCTTTTCTCTCTCAAGGTCTCTTCTCTTCTTTCTGTCTATCACAGAACCCATTAATTCTCACTCAGAGTAGAAGCAAACATTCCTTAAAATGGCCTACAAGGCCATACATGATCTGGTTTTCCACCAGTCCTCTGACCTCATCTTCTTTTGGGCCATTTTATCCCAGCCACAACGGTCTTTTATCCTGATCCTAAAACAAGCAAGCAAGTAAACAAACAAAAACACTTTGAACTCCTCCCTCAGTGCCTTTATGTATTTTTGCCCCCTCTGTTCTCAGACATCTTCATTACTTATTCCTCATCTCCATCGAGTCTGGGCTTCAATGTCTCCCTATCAGTGTAGCCTCTCCTGACCATCAGATAGAAAATAGCTCCTTGAAAAACTTCCTGCCTCCCTTTTCCCTATTGCATTCTCACCGGTATCATAAATGGTCAAAACATAGTAAAAGTTTTTAAAAGCTCCACATTGTCTAGTAAGAGAAGTTGCTGAACATAGCTGATTTATATAATAATAGGTGTCAGCCTGGGAGTTCTCAAAACATTAAATTCTCAGGAGTTTCTACACACAAACAAATCCTTACTGACATCCAGTCAATTCCAAATCACATCGGCCCTCTATAGGATAGAGAAGAACTGGCCCTGTAGCTTTCTGAGACTGTAAATCTTTAAGGGAGTAGAAAGCCTCATCTTTTTCCCCCCGGAGCAGCTTGCAGTTTCTTACTGCGGACCTTGCCCAATTGTAACCTACTACACTACCAGGGCTCCTCTCTACATATCATTCCATACAGACCTCTAACTTGTTTTTTTTGTGGAAATAAGAGACCCACCTTAGTGGCCTTCTAGCCCTGGTGATGCTTTCGTTAAGCACTTAGGGGCTAATAAAAAAAATTCACTGCTTCAAACCCAACATACCACACTAGTTGCTCAGTGGGAGAAAGAAATGGCAGTTGGCTCCCATAAAGATTATAACCTTAGAAACCTTGTATTATTGTCGTTACACTCCATCATATAGGGTCACTATGAGTATGAATCAATAAACTTCACGACAACCAGTTTTAGTGGTTCTGGAAAACATACTTGGAAAAAAATGAAAGAAAAAATCCCTCTAATCACCCATGGGTTATTGTTCACTGTTTAGTGTTTCTGAGGTCTGAGAGCTGTGACATTTGCCATGCTGTCATAGCACAACATTTTGCTGAGAAAAGTCATGTGTGTAAGATCAGCGTTTACACAGAACCTTCAGTGCTAAAAGAGTAGTTATATCCTAATTTTAAAAACAAGATCTCTGTTTTCAGTGAGATATTTGCAGAATCCATAAATATTAGTACCACCCAGCACTTCCAGTAATCTTTTGGTTTAAGATAAAACCTTGTTAGGTCCACATAGAGGGCTTATATACAAAGTTCCTCAAGCGTATTTATAGAAATGACTCTCTTTTGGTAGAGGGACACCCCATAAATAGAAATAAAAACAAATCTGCTATAGGTAAGGGGATCAGTTGAAGTGAATTCAAATCCATGTTCACTGAAGAGGCCTCCTGAACTCAGCATAACCAGCTTCCTGTTCAACCTCCCAAGGTAACAAGTAAAATATTAATGTCTCTCTCACGTGCTGTGCATATCTGGAGATTTGACAGACAAACCGATCTTTGCACCTTTCCCAACCTGGTTGGGAAGAAAATCTCAAAGGTAAATTATTAAAAACGAGAAGAAAGAAGGGAAAAAAAGACTGTTATGCGCAAATCTCCTTGGATATTAAACTTGCAGTTGGTTACAAAGCGGGCATGCACCGAGAATGAAGGCTGGCTGTGATCCCCAAGGCCTTCTTTGAAAACTTGCCTTAGAACTGCAAAAGCATGTGATCTGGAGTGGGAGGAAAACTGTCTCGGCTGTCACCGTCCATTAGAATGCTGACCTCTGATTAGCTAGAAGGTAATCTGCAATCGGTAGCACAGAAAAGGGCTTAAAATGTTGCAGGTTTCTGCAGACACCTTTTTGTCTCAGTAGGTGCTTGAGTGTCCCTCTTTCCATCTGGGACAGGAAAACAATTGAGTTCCACATGCCTCTATGGGCCTTGACGTGATTAAAATCTAAGAAGTACTTCGAGTGCCGATAGGAAGCTAATGTATGCATTTGCTTTTTATTCTTCAAATTTTTATTTGGAACTGAAGGAACAAAATGAAGTTCTAAAGTGACTCAACAGTTTAATGGGAAGACATTGTCAGGGGGGATGGTGTGAAGAAAAAGGGCAAAACCAGTGGTATGTTTCTGAGTTTACTGCTTTAATATTGTTAGCATCTTTGAAGATGGAAGAGGCAGTCCAATCAATAAAGTTTTTGATGAGAACATTTAGGGTGGGGTGAAAAGCAATTTGGAGACTAGGATAGGAATATCGAATCATCTTGACAAGTAGAATTACAGACTCATAGATACGAAGGAGTTGCAAGAAATGCTTGTTTTAAGTCTGCTGCCCGTGGACCTAACTCGATGACTTTCGACAGGAACCTACTCTAAAACTTAATCACGTCTACAAAGAAATAAATACTTCCTTATGTCTGAACAAAAGCTGTCAGGTTTGAGATTTTTTTTCATTTGTGTGTGGTTTTGCCTTTTTGGGTTGGAGGGGGTGCACATATCTTCTTGACTGGCCTCTGTAGAAATTGACAGATGGTCAAAGATATTTTAAACCATTATTCATTGAGTTGTAACTTGTTTCCAGAGACAACTATAGGGCTTGAGTTCCACTAAGGTGGGACTAACCTTCATGTATAATGCCAGGTATTTCTTTGGGGTTTTGTGAATAAAGATTATGGGAGGAGAGGGGGTTAGGGAGGCCCTTATAAAATTTTTTTAGGCTTCTAAATTGTTACTGAATACTGTTTTCTGGACTTGTTAACTCTGATATAGAGCCTTCTGTTTATAAATTTAAGAATGGTCTGGCTTTCTTCAGGTTCTTTTCTACTTACAGGAAATTAAATTTTTAATGATTTTTTATTGTAGTTAAAATATGCATAAAACATTTGCTAGAAATACCATAAAGAGGTGATATTAAAGAACAGAAATTTGTTTGCTAACAGTTTGGGGTACCAGTGATAGGGGGAAGCTTTCTCCTTCTGTCTACTTTTTGGGGAAGAGCCTTATCACTTTCAACTGTTGTTACCTGGTTTATGGGTTAGGTATTACTATGATATTTATCTTCCGCAGTTTGTGCTTCTTGTTTCTGTGCCTCAGTTGCTCCACATCATTCAGAAGAGGTTTGGTTTAAGACACACTCTATACTTATCCGATCTCCTTAATACTGTATCTAGACAGGAATATATCCAAAGTTATAAAATTTAAGATTCTAACACATGTTTTAGCGGAATGTAATTCAATTCCTGGCACGGATGCAACAATTTTTACTTGGGTGCTTCATTGGCATTGATATGCTTATCATAGTGTATAATTATGACAGGATCCTTTTTAAGATTCTATACCAGTAATAGAAACTCTCCCCTAAGCAATGACACCCCTTTAGGCACTATGTTTCAGCTTCTTATCCTCAAATGACTCCCCAGAAAACAAGAGGACAAAGCCACCTTGGGAAGTCATAAGCTAGAAATAATCTTCTAAGTGGTGGGTGAGCCTAGGAGTTGCTAAAGGATGGCTCAAGAGCCATATGCGACTCTGCCAGTACCTACACATGGCTCTGAGGTAAAATTGAAAATAAAACGACCATATTTTCACTTCTAAAATTAAAAAGAAGATATTTTACATATGATGGTAATTTCATTTGTTTGTAAAAATATAATGAAGGCTCTCAAATAATTACTAAATTGTTATGGTAACAAGAGTGGTCCTTCCCTCTTAAAAGTCTGCCAACTCTTGGCCTAGCCAGTACTCGTTGTCCATGGTCTAATTCTCTTTACATGTCACAGCATTTGCTTATTAACATTTTAACGTACAACTGTGAACTTATAAAGAATGATTCCGGTATCTATTACATGACTCTTAACCTTCAGAGTGCCAGCTCAGAGAGCCATATACTTATTTTAGGAAGGATCATCATCCTCTAGTTGAAACTCCACTTTCAGCACTGACTTTTGCATCAAATGAAAGCAGTCTCACTTTAGAGTCACAATATCTTTTACCGGATTGTTCATTACACAGTTTGGCCATACATTTTATTCATAAAACCTGGCTCAATATAACTTTTTGCTATTTCTTAAAAACAAATGAACCTTCAAATTGCAATGACTTAATACGCCTTAGAAAAAAAATCTAAATCATAGGTTACATAATTCTTAGATGAAAGCCAATTTAGAATTTTCTAAATTCTTTAGGGCAATGTCATTGTCTTTCAATTAAGACAATATTCCCTTGACAATATAAAATCTGATTTTTTTCTCTCTTGTTTAAAAAATAATTAGTCTTCTAAACTGCTGACTCATAGTAAGTTTTGTTCCATGAGTCAAGAATCTTGATTGCTGATCTGTGCTGTCAACCTTTACCCAATTCACAAATTGTTAAAACAAACAAAATGAATAAAGAATATTTTTGTAGTGAATTCTTACATATTCTTGCTTGATACTCTTATTTTGTACTTTGCTAATTCCTAATCAAACTTGATCCTATTTCTGAGGAAGCATGCACATCCAATGATTTTCTATTTTTTTTAAAAATAAATAAAGTGTTAGAAACATCTCTGGAGATATTGACATTAATAATTCACCTGCCCTTTGGGGTGATAAGAGGGACAGAGAAAGGAAAAAGAGGCCAAGGGACCAGAAAAGCTAAGGAAAAGAAAAGTAGTCTGAATAGTATCTAGTGACTTATCCCTTCATTGAGAAAGGGGAAACAATTATTATCTGGGTTGTCTAGAGAAATAAATCCAGTGATACTCATCTATATGTAAGAAAGAGCTTTACATAAGGAAGTAACTATATATCAAGAAGACATCCCAGCCCAGTCCAACTCAAGTTCATATGTCCGATGGTAGTCCGTAAGTCCCTTTTCAGATCCGCGTGCCCACATGCTAGTGACGCATAAATGTTGAAATGGGAAGAAAATCATATGCCAGTGGGAGGAGGGTTAGTAGAAGCATGGCAGGGTGCCTTCAGCTCTCACAACTGAGTGGCTCACATGTGGGGCCAACCTTCGGGGCAGAGACGGAGTCCCAGTGAAATCCCAATGAGGAGGAAGGCTATGTGGCAGAGAGATTATCTCTGTTCACTTTGCTTTTATACAAAAGGTTGGTGTGGTGTGGTGTGGTGTGGTGTGGTGTGCGCGCGTCCAGTACCAGGGCCACCTGGTCAAGTTTCAGGAGTGCCTTGAACCACACTTCCGTCAGTGCAATCGTGCCCATCCCATCCAACTTAGACAGCAGCATGGAATTGTCTTTGTCACGCTTAGGTTGCATTCTTGACTGCCGGTGGTGCCCCTAGCGGCGGCCGGGAGGATGACAAGAGCCCTTCTCGGCGGGTGCTGGTCTACCCACTTCTCGCGTCCTGGCGGCGGTGGCCCTGGGCGCCCGGGCGAGGCCGGCGGGGGAGGGGGGTGGGGGGCACGCGCCCCCCCCCCGATGACATCCAATGGCAACAACCATATCAAATGACAAATAATAAAATGTCTAATTGTCATAAAAATTTCAGAGATGAAACAGTAAGGAATAAATTGTTTCAAAAAAAAAAAAAAAGGTTTTTGACATCAAGGATATGTCATAGGGCTGCAACTTGATTGACAAGTTTAACTCCCCCGCCCCTAGCCAGAAATGTCTAGTTGACATAAGCCTTGGATTGCTAACTATAAGGTGGAGGGTTCAAATGTACCAGCTGCTCCATGGGAAAAAAGATGAGGCTATTTACTCCATAAAGGTTCACTACCACAGAAATTCTATATAGGGTCACTGGAAGTTGGAATCAACTTGATGGCAGTGGGTTTTTATATTGTCTTGGATCCTGTGGGAACAACCATGATTATTATAGATAAGGCCCTTTCCCTCCTGGCACTTAAGGGTGGGTGATCCAATGGAGCACGAGAGAATTGGTTCACTTCCAATACTATCCTATTCTGATTTGAAATTACAGTCTAGATTTTGGCATCTATGATCAGACAATGACTATCACATGTGAGGGAATCGAAATCTTAGCTAAAAAAAAAGAGGGGGGAGGCAGGGAGATATTTCTTCCTCTTGGACTACAGGGCATTGATTCTTGCATAGAAGTAAATTAAAATGGTTTTGTTCAATATGCTTTTTCACAAAGCCATCTTGATTACCAGTCAGAACTCTATGTTCTTATAAGTAGCAAAGTAATTATTTAAGGATTTGTTGTCCTCTATTTTAAGAGACCGACAACAAGTTGTCTTTATAATAATTGTGGGGTAGCACCTTTCTCTTTATTGATGTTACCTGAACAATCAGGGTAATTTTCCTATGTAGACAATATATATTAAAAAACATTAAAAATAAAGGAGAATTGAAGCAACACAAATATAAGTGTGAGCACTGGCAAGGTGTGGAACAGAGAGTCACGGTGACCCTTAAAGCAATTTAACAGGGCCATGGTGTATTGCTGGTAAGGGAAAGGCCATTGTCATTAATGAAAATAGATAAAGTATACCTTTAAGCTATTCCTCTCTCAGATTAAATAAGGGGCATTAAGGACTGCATCAGCACCATAAGATACACTCATCGTTTATATATGCATACATACGTGTGTGTGTGTGTGATGGATAGGGTTAGAGAAGGTAAAAAGATCAAGTACATGTTTGAAGAATAGTCCATCTTTAATGGTTTTTATCACCAAAACATCCTAGGGAAATAAACAAGGGAGTAGCTTATTGTGAATAATGAAGATTTAGTGGGTGATAATCAGTCATAAGTGAACAGTAAATCACAAAGTGATGCTGACAAATGGGAGGTTTGCTGTAGAATGCATAAATAAAATAGAAAAAGGAAGGCCAAAGAAGAACTGATATATTTGAAATATAAATATATATGTGTGTAATTAATACATATTACAAAATCACATGCAGTCACATGATCATATATTTCCTTTACGTATGTTTAGCTCAGTCTTGGCTGAGCATAAGAAACTCTGAGCAAGGAGGTCCGAAGGGAAGGCAAACGATGGACTCTGGGGCCAGGATGTGGCACCCCATTAGACTCGTCCAGAAAACGCTACTAATGGTCAACAAACAGACCTTGATCAACTAACAGGCTTTTTTGTTTTGTTTTGTTTTCTTTTTTTTTCAGCCTATCTGTTCGGGTTTTTTTTTTCCTTTTTCCCCATCTTTTAAATTTTGTATCTCAGAGGCTTTATCGTTTGTTGGCTTGTCAGTGCTGCAGCCGTCATCGCCAGGTTCTTATGAGCCGCTTTGGCGCTGTGCTGTCAAAGCCAATCCCAATTTTATTCATACATTGTTATGTCTGCACACCCACCTAGATAAGAGAG
>NW_022103942.1:7225682-7243850 GCF_000313985.2 Echinops telfairi
AGGGCAACAAATGTATAGATGTGCTTTACACAATTGATCTATGTATTGTGATGAATTGTATGAGCCCCAATAAATTGATTTTTAAAAAAAAGAAACTCTGAAAGTGCTACGTTGGTTAAGTTTGCTTCACGTGTGACAGTACGTCCAAATGAGCACCCGTGTACATGGAAGTATGCAATAACTATTTCTTAATGAATACAGCAATGATTAATTTTTGTGTAAACAATAGCTTAGCATATGTGATAATAACATTCTGACTTGGGCTTATTCATTTTGACAGTTAGCCTTTATAAAGGATCTTTGCCTAATTTACAGCGTGAACAACTTGAAAGGCAAGGGCAGATTTATAGTGAAGCTAATGAAGCAAAAGTACCAGGACTCCTCTCTTGCATAGGAGGGTCCCTGGCAATGCATTTTCCTGGCCATGTGTTTTGTGAAAATTTTGCAAAAGAAAGAGATGTATTCAAATATATGTATGTATTTAAATGGGTCTATCTGAATTGTATAAACATTGGGCCCCCAGACCTGGATCCTCCCTTGTTTAAGGGATATGTAAAAACCTGACAAGAAAACTCAGAAAGATTTAGAGCAGTGCTAAAAATGTTGGAAATGCTGAACCACATGCAAAAAGATGGGTAATTAAACTCAGGGATGATTGGATTAAGAGATAAAGCCATATCTATGGACACAAAGTAGATATTTATTTAAAGGACAAGGCTTATCAAATATATTTCAAATTTCCGTGTTAGAATAATCAGCCTTCCATGTGTGTTCTAAGAAGAGAATCTGAAAATTTAAAAGAATATTACAGTCAGGATGGCCTAGGAAAGGAACCGAGTCAAATTATGAAACTGCTTCCTCTGGAAAACAATTTGAAAGATTAGCTAGTTAGCTGCTGAAGGGTTCAGTAAGACATGCCAGAAGTCTGAGTTAGGAGATAAACCCATAGAGAATTCTCTAGTTTCTATTCTGGGATATGTTAACTCTATAGTACATATATGCCTGCCTTATTAGTTTATTAAACAGGAAAAATAAAATGAATACACAATTTCATGTCTCTCATTGACATCTTGAATCCTGGACATGAGAGAGCATCGTGAGTTGATAGAAGGAAGACATCTGAAAATAATATACTGTGGATCATTTAAAGTTTTGGTTTGGATGAGATGGAGATAGAAATCAGAAATACTGTTTTCAGATTCTTATTTCCAAACTAGAAATAATAAGGGCATGGCTACACAGCAGTGATTGCATTCTGGGAAGTAAGCCATTCCATATAAATATGCGCACTTCAGCTACATTCCACAATGTAAAATGTATTTGACTTTTCATTATATCTTTGATCATGACCTAGATTTGGCCAACTATAACTACTTACTTACTGATGGGAATATCCTTTTCTTGGTATGCTAATGATCTAGTGCCCTTGGCTTTACCTCCTTTCTCCCTGAGTACTATGCCATTATTTATAGAGGAGTTTGCTGGCTTCATCATGAATCTTCTACTTAAGTTGCCTTATTTATTGGTATAGAGGGATTTTGCCATTAGGCTTGACATGTTGGACAAATAACTTACAAGGGGATTTAGGGAGTTTTCAGACACACTGGATTTCATTTCAAATATAAAACTTTACAAATAATAAAGGTTATGCTTTAGATTGGTTTTGTTTCCTTGTGAACTGATGTATAATATGTTTTTGCTTCATGGGACCCTAGTACAATTAAATCTCAATGTTACCTTCTGTATGTTTATAAATTAAGCATTTATAAATGCAAGTAAAGGCACAACATTTTATGAATAATTAAGAAATGTGATGAGATTTTATTTAATACTGCAAAACATAACTGTTAGTTCTTTTAAAGTACAACAACTCAAAATAGACTAGTTGACATTTTTATTCTCGTCAAAGGGTTTTTGAAAATGGCATGGCTTAGAGAAGGCAAAAACATCAGGTATATGTTTAATGATTTGTACCATAAAATTTAAAAATTCCCAGAGAAATAAACCAGGGGATTATGTGCTTATGTATAATGAAGACTTAGGGTTGATAATCAGTCATAGGTGAACAGTAACTCACAAAGTGATGTTGACAAAGAGAGAGTCGCTGTAGAATACACAGATACAATAGAACAGGGAAGACCAAAGAAGAACTGACATATTTGAATGATGGGGTTGGTGCGGCATACCAAATATACCATGGACTGCTAGAAGAATGAACAAATCTGTCTTACAAGAAGTGCAGCCATATGCTACTTAGAAGCAAGAATTGGAATTTTTTGTCTTGCTTACTGTAGACATGCTATTAGGCAACCAATCCGCTGAAGAAGACCATCGTGCTTTGTAAAGTAGATGGTCTATGAACAGGGGGAAGCTATCAACAATATAAGTTGACACGGTCTCTTCAATAATGGGCTCAAATATACCTACTATTGTAAGGATGACACAGAACTGAGCAATATTCCATTCTGCTATATATTAGGTCATTACTATTTAGGAACTGACTCAATGGCACTACCAACAACAGACAAGTGTACCAATTCTAAGTTCACTTTGGAGTTTTTGACAACTTAGAGGGATGGGGTATATGTAGAAAAGTAAAAATAATCATTAAATCAATGTTGATGAAAAGTCAAAGGAGTCATTAAAATAATGACGATTAGAAGTATTACTTCAAGAGACATATACAGATAGGAGACAGAGAGAGAGCATATGCTATGGGACTTAAAATTGAATCAAAATATCATTTATTACTGGTTTTCTAGGATAAGAAGAATGTGATTAACAGTTTGGAGGTGGGGCAAACCAAATTCAATGCCATCAGGTTAATTCTGACTCATAGCAACCCTAAATAGGATTTTTGAAGACATAAATCTTTACTGAACTAGACAGCCTTATTCTATAGAGCAGTGGTTCTCAACCTTCCAAATGCCGCAACCCTTTAGTACAGTTCCTCATGTTGTGGTGATCCCCAACCATAAAATTATTTTTGTTGCTACTTCATAACTGCAATTTTGCTATGTTATGAATTGGGCGACCCCTGTGAAAGGGTTGTTCGATCGCCAAAGGGGTTGCGACCCACAGGTTAATCACCATTGCTATAGAGTATTTGGTGGGTTTGAACCACCAGCCTAGCAATTAGGAGTCCAACGCTTATGCAATGGTGCCACCAAGGCGCCCTTGAATATGGTTCTCCCCTTCAAACTCAATGTCATAGGGTCAATTCCGACTCACAGTGACCCCATAGAGCAGGGTAGAACTGTCCTTGTGGGTTTTCTGAGACTGTAACTCTTTACAGGAGTAGAAAGCCTTATCTTTTTCCCATGACCTGGCTGGTGGTTTTGAATTGCTGACCTTTCAGATAGCAGCCCAAAGCATAACCACTACACCACCAGGGCTCCCCGTATAAAATAGATATTGGTTTAAAAGGGATAACCTACAATTCATAGCTACTACACAAGCAGGGTTAAAAATAAAACTAAACAAAAGCAAACTCACTGCCCTCGAGTCAATTCTGACACGATCATAGTGACCCTACGAGGTGGGGTGGAACTGGCCCTGTGGGTTTCAGAGACCCTAACTGTTAATAGGACTAGAAGGCCTCTTATTTCTTCCACAGGGCTGGTGGTTTGGAACTGCTGACCTTGAGGTTAGCAGCCCAACATGAAACCACTTCACCACTAATGTTGCTCACCATGGTTACCAACCAATAATTTGCTGGATATCTGTCAATATAAAAACACAGAGATAAGTGCGGTGCACTTATTCCAGGGGGATTCACTACAAAAAGAAGAAAGTAGGTCTGCATATCACATATAATAATGAGTCAGGTGTTATAACAACCACATTAACAATGTGATATAATCATGCAGAGTAGGCTGCAATTACTTCTCCCTGGAGTTAGGCAAGGGGTATTAAGATAGATATTATCAGAGAAAATAGTCATTAAGTATAATCTTGACAGATGAAAATTATTTCACCAAATGAATCGAAAATACAAGTATGACTGCAATCCAAACAGAGAAAAAGGAATATGTTAAAACGTGTAATTCTTATGAAAATAGTGGTGGAGGGTGGACCTTGATTGCCAAAGATTTCCAAATAAGCTTAGATTTAACTTTTACTTATCAGAGGCCATTGTAGTGTTCTGAAAAGTAAGTATTTCAGCGATACCTCTATGTTTTCAAAAGAAATATCTGAAAATGCTTGAAGATAGTCTGCATGGTGTCAAGACAGAAGATATAATAACTGACAGGGTTATCACAGTAGTCTAGACAGAGATGACAAGTACTAAAACTAGAGCATTCTAAGTGAAGATGTAGTTAGGATGGAATTGAGAAATATTTTTCAGGCAGAAGCAACAGAAATTAGAGATTGGACAGATGTGAGTGTTGAGAGAAAAGATATACATTTATAGTATTAACCCACACAGAGAATATGGGAGATGTAATATAGTAAGCCCCATTTTGAAAGTGCTGAGTTTGAGTTACTTGTGGAAAATCAAATTAGAGTCATCCAACAGAAAACAGATTTTAGTCAGGAGTTGAATAATACGATCACAACTCGGGATAGCGTAGAAATTGTGGAAATAGATCTGCCTGCCCAAGAAAAATTATGCAGGACCCTCAGTAATGCTTATTTTTCAGATTAAAGAGCAGAGGGGTAAAGAAATAGATTGAAAAGGTATTTTAATGACAATCAAAAGAAGACAAAACACTGCTCTCAATATAACAAAAGACTGTTCTAGTCATTAGCTGTATGTGTATCAGGTAGAGTTGGGGAAGGGAATTAACTGTTATATACAATACTAATTGTGTACCTATTATACTGTTATGCACTAAATAATCTTTCTCCCTATAGATACATAAGGGAGATCAGCACTATAGGCTGAGCATGTTTTGGGATCACACACACTAAACCTGGAGTCCCTGAGTCATTTAAATGGCTGTTAACTGATAAGATTAGATGTTTTAGTCCACCCAGAAGAATCTCAGAAGAGCAGCCTAGTGGTCTAGGTTTTAAAACCCTGTGTAGAACAACACTACTCTGACACACAAGGGCTTACTATGAATTGGAATTGATTTAAGAAAAACTGGTTACAAATTTTGGTTGCACTTAGTATGGAATCACCCCCTATTGTCATCCTGCTCAATTCAAGATGGGTGCATTATGTGTATGTAAGGGATAATCTGTCAGAAACTACATGCAACCGCTAGGTAGCAGAACTGGAACTAGGGGTTGGATTTGGAAAGCAAGAGACTGTATCTGCTTTCTACGACTTCCTTATCAGGATTGTGCCTCAGCACCTTTGTTTGTATGGTTTATATGAAAGTAAACCTTTTTCCTGTGAAGTTTGTAAAGTGAATACTTCCAGCTTTGTGGGCTATAAAGACTCAACTTCAGCTCTTCAGCTCTGCCATTGTCATGTAAAAGCAGCCATTGACAATACAATAAATGCAAAACTAGAAGTTAAGCTGGCTTGTGTGTCATACATTGCCAACCTCTGATCTATATTCAGGGGGAGGACATGTCCACAATGATGTCAATTGAATTTCAAAAATTATAAAACTGGATTATGAGATCACAGCGGACAGCTGTGGGGCATTCTTGCAAGGAAAGAAGTATAGTAGACCCAGGATAATTAGGCAATCACTTATATATGGGCTTTTTTGGTTGTATTATTCCCCTGAGAAAATGGAACAGAAGCAATATCTGACCTCTAGCTACACAAAGGAGAATCCATCTCCACACCAGCCCCAAGGCCAATTGCCACAGTGGCAGAAATAAGACAAGTCTCCACCCTCCATCCTTTTGTTACCTTATTTTGACACCAATAGTTCCTCCCATGACACTCTTCTTTGCGGCTGAGTTTGACAATTCATTGCAATGGCTACACAGAATCCACAGCCAATACGCGCATTATGAAGGAAGGTTATTAGAGAAGCTAACAGGTTACTACAAGCCAGGTTCCGAAATATTGATACAGTCCTTGCTCTACAGCTACACTTCTTGGCCAGTCATCAAATCTGCCAGTTCTCTCTTGCCCCTTCTGATACCTCACAGGGTCTCTTAGCCTCTGCCTCCGTGGGCGGAGAAGCTTGCCTACAGCTCTACCACACAGCCTCTGTCTTGGCGTACCTCCTCCTCTCTGTTCCTTTGATCACACCATGGCATGGCCACTGCTACTGCAGGTAGGGATTTCCAACATGCTCTACTCTTCATCCTTGATGATAATGGGGACTCCCTTTGTTCCTACTTTGTAGAAGGCTCTCTTTTAGCCAGGGGGATGGCAATTAAAACGGATTAATACCCAATTTGCATAGGTCCACCCAATCATTTGGGGGTGGGGCACTACAGACAGAAGAATCATATTAAGAAATTTCAATTCACCACTTACTGAGAGCTATAAAAGAAGGCTACCTTTCCCCAAAATATTTCTTCTATCTGGTAGCCACGCTGCACGAAATTCGTGACAGTACAATTGCTCCACTGGATTAAAGCATTGTCCTGAATGTAAAGGGCACATATGTAGTACAGAATGAGTGACACATTAGTACTACATTAGTTTATCAGATCAGCTCGCTGACAGCTGGCAGCGAACAATGACTAGGGGGAAATGGAGTCTAAGATGCCTTTGTAAGTTCCTTATAATTTTCATACTTTGGCAGTAATAATATGCTTTTCTTCCGCTACATGCTCTGTTATACATCGCTTATGTCAGAGTTTCCTACCTAAAACTCTGTCTGGGAAAGTGTATATGCCCATCTTCCTAACTGAGGCGACCTTGCTACCTTGGGGAAGGAGTCATTGAAGTTAAATTAGCATTTTTCAGAAGTACATTTGTTTTTTTTTCTTTTAGAAAAAAAAAGAGCCATCTTGCTTAGTTAAGGACAAGAGCCAGAGATTTTGAAATGATAGCAGAAAAAGACAGGCAGATTTCGAGTATTGAATTTGCCCTATGTCTTCAAAAGTAGGAAATGTCACAACATTCTTCTAAGTAAAATTCTTTATTTGTATATTCTTTATATGCCTAATTATAACACCGTAATTTAACTGGAATGATAAAGTCCTTGGTGAGGCTCTCTCTCAAATGGGGTAGAATTCATTTTTATTGGTCTTATTTCACAAAAGGATGCACAGGCTATAAAATAGGGTTGGTGTAAAAATCACCTTCATAACCAGGAAATACTCTAACAGGAAAATCCTTATTCCTCTAAACTCCTAACCTGTTATTTAAGGGAAAAAATGTATAATGTCAAAATGTAAATCTTACTTTTAAAAATGGATGCTACAATGGGACTTTATAACTAATGGTAAACTCTTTTCAGTCACTCACATAGCCACTCCATTTGGCACTATTTTTGTTTTCCTTAACAGCATTTTTTATGCTGTACCACATGACATAATTTTTCTAAAAATTTAAAATCTATGGAGGCATGAAGTTTCTCTATTGCAGCATATTGACTTAAATCAAGCCGTGTCTAGAGTAGTATCAGAAGCCCCAACCGCATACCAACAAAAACAGAAATCACCTCACTGTCTTCAAGTCAATGCTGACTCACAGCGACCCCTATGGATTTCTGAGACTGTAACTGGAGTTGAAAGCCCGCTCTTTCTCCCATGGAGCTGCTGATAGTTTCCAGCTGTCAACCATGGGGATTGAAGCTCAATGAAAAACCACTACACCACCACGGTTCCCATGGTGGTGAAAATATGTGTCTATTAACTGAGGGTTGATGGTTCAAACCCACTTGCCACTCCATGGAAAAAGAAGTGCCTGTCTGTTTCTGTAAACCATATCGGGCAGTTCTTCTCAGTCCTTTAAGTTCACTGTAAGAACCCTGGTGGCTGGCTGGAAGAAACATACAATGAACAATAGTTTGGTGATTCATTAAAAAAAAAAAACTACCTAAAAACAGACTGAACAATTCCTTTCCTAAGTAAATGTCAAAATGACCTAAAAAGTAACACTGAGAGACCTGTACAACAATGGTCACTGCAGCACTATTCAGAATGCCAAAATATGGAAACAACCTATGTCCATCAACAGGTGAATGGATACACAAAATATAGTACATATATACAATGGAATGTTACTCTGCATGTAGGATCAACATCTTGGTGCACGCTACAGTATACATAGAGCTTAAAGACAATATGCTGAGGAAAAAGAAGCCAATCATGAAAGAATAAATATTGTATGACCTCACATCAAAAGACAAGAAAAGGCAAATGTGTAGGAACCAAAGTTTATTAGTGGTTACCAGGGGTTACCAGGTGGCCCACAGCAGGGATCAGGGATGTTAGAGCTGATGGGAACACTGCATGAATTAAAGATAGGGTGGCACAGAAGATTATTGTTATTGTTGCCAAGACATTGTACAGTGGCAAAGTGTTGAATGGGCAAATGTTGTGAGCGATTTACAAGAGGTGGCTTCAAAAGCTCTGTGGGAAAATGGTCTTTAAAAGATAATAAAAATTTCCCACAACCTTTTTAAAGATCTCGTGTATGGAATATGTACAACAATGACACTCAAAGTAAGAGGAGATGCTGAGGTTGCTTGGTACAATTGAACATCTCATGGAAATTGTTTCCTTGGCTTGGTGGTTTAGGATCATGGTTTGAGGGGACATCTCAGATAACTGGCCTAATAACATGTTTGGTCCTTGTATCTTATCTCCTAATTCCCTTAATACTGCTCAGAGTTTGAACTGCTTGCAAGCAGTCAAGCAAGGTACAACAATTGCTCTCTATTTGCCTGGAGCAGCAGAGGAGGAAGCTGTGTCAGGAGGAGGAGGAGGATATGGAATTCATGGTTAATTGTCTCCATAAACAACTGCTTCCTTTGCAGTGAGATCAGATCAGAGGGTGCCCATCTACCATTACTGAATATTTGATCAAAGATTCCATAGAATAGTGGTTCTCAACCTGTGGGTCGTGAACTGTTTGGGGGTCAAACGACCCTTTCGCAGGGGTTGCCCAATTCATAACAGTAACAAAATTACAGTTATGAAGTAGCAACGAAAATAATTTTATGGTTGGGGGGGTCACCACAACATGAGGAACTGTATTAAAGGGTCACGGCATTAGGAAGGTTGAGAACCACTGTCATAGAAGAATCTTGATCAAAAGGGAGAAAAATGCAGAAAATAGAATATCAAAATCCCAATGATGCTAGACCTTCTGGGGTCATGGAGGATAAATGAACCCCAGAAATTATTATCCTGATATTTATCTCCTTAAATCAAAGATATCCCTGGAATTATCTTAAAATAAAACAATCGCTGAACTAACAAAAAAGGTCTGCCTTAAGCATAATGCCATTTTAAGAACTGCCTAAGAGGATATGGGATCAAATTAATTTCAACTACAAATAGTGCATTGCATCTTTAGGAGGCAGGGGCTTGATGTTAAATGGGGAGTAAAGACTCAGAAGAGGAAGATGTGAATGGGTGTAAAAGTATGTAAGTGATGTCACTAAACTGCATACGTAAAAATTGTTTATTGGCTGCTTATTCTCGACAACTACAAATTTAGGAAAAGAAATGTTTGTTGTCAGATGAAGACAAGAGGTTCTGACTCAACAAATACCTGCACCAGTCTCATAATTGTTGTACTTGAGCCCATTTTTGTAGTGACTTGTGTCATTCTATCTGATGACGGGTCTTCCTCTTTTTTCATGACCTTTTCCTTTAGTAAGCATGATGTCCTTTTATAAGGAATGATCGCTCTTGCCAAAGCATGGAAAACAAAGTCTCCCCATACTCACTTCTAAGGAATATTATGGCTGCACGTCCTTGGAGACAGACTGTTATTCTTCTGAAAATGAATTGTACTTTCAATATTCTTTGTCAACAACATACTTCAAATATATCAATTATTTTGCTGTGTTTTTAACTTACTACCCAACTTTCACATGGGTATGTCCATATGAGGTGATTGAAAATACCATGACTTGTGTACGATGCACCTTAATCCTCAAAGTGACCTCTTTGCTCTTTATCTCTTTAAAAAAAATGCTTGAAGCAAATTTGTCTAATGTGACATGCCATTTGGTTTAACTGTTGATGCCATGAACAAAGAATGTAGATCCACGTAAAAGGAAATCCATGAGAACCCAATATTTTCTCTGTTTATCATGTCATCCATTTATCATATGTCCAGATGTGACAATTTTGGTTTACTTTCCATTCAGTTGCAATTTATATTAAAGGACACAGTCAACTGATTTTCATCATGTGCTTAAAGTACTCCTTATTGTCAGCCAGAAAGTTTGTGCCATTGGCATATCACAAAGGGTTAATAAAATGTCTTCTAATCTTGATGCCAAGTTCTTCTTCACACAGTGTAGCTTCTTGGATTATTTTTCCAGCATACAGTTTTAGTAAATATGGTGAAAAGATGCAACACCTAACATGTACCTTTCCTGATTTAAACCATGCAGGATTCCCTGTTCTCTTGGTTTATGTACAGGTTTTGCAAGAGTACAATGAAGTGTTTTGGAACTGCCAATCCTAGAAAAGTTATCCATATTTTGTTATGACCCACACAGTTGAAATACCTTCTTGTAATCAATAAAATAAAAATAAATATCTTTTTGGTATTTTCTGTTTTCAGATAGGATCTACCTGGGTTTAGCAGTGATATATTTTGTGTTACATACTCATCGGAACTCAGCTTGAGTTTCCGGTAGCTCCGTCAGTGTATTGCTGCAGCACTTGTTGAATAGTCTTCAGCATGATTGTGATATTAATCTTAGTTTTAAATTATGTCTCCATTCTGTTAGATAAGATTTCTTTGGAATGGATACAGATAATGGATCTCTTTCAGTGCCTGAACCTCTGGCAACTCCCTCTCAAGGTATGGCTACAACCACTATTGGATGATCTTTTGCAAAATTTTACATGCATGTGATATTAATGATATTGTTCTATAGTTTAAGCATTCTGTTGGGTCACTTTCCTTTGGAGTGGGTTCAAATATGGATCTCTTCTGGTGATTTGGCCAAGTAGCGATTTTCCAAATTTCTTCGCATAGACTAGTGAGTGCTTCCAGCACTGCACCAGCATGTTGAAATATTTCAATTGGTATTTTATTACTTCCTGCATTTCTGTTTTTTTTTTTTTTTTGCTAATGCCTTCAGTGCAGCTTCTACCTTTTCCATCAGTACCGTCAGTTTTTATTTAAAACTTTTTTTAGTACTATCAGTTTTTTGTCATAGCTACTCAACCAATTCCTCTTGGTATAGTGACTGTGTATCGATTTCATCTTTTTTTAAAAATTGTTAATGCTTTGTTCAACATTTTGTTCATAGAATCATTTAATCCTGCACCTCGAGGGTCAGATTTTTTCCTTTACTTCTTTAAGCTTGAAATACTCTAAGCAGGTTTTTCCTTTTTATTTTTTATTTTATTTATTTTTTTTTAAAGTCAATTATGACAGTTATATTCTGGTGAAAATGTAATATATTGTATTTTTTTCTCCATTTGGACTCATTTTTTAATTGTTTCAGTTTTTTTTATTTATCTTTTTTTTATTTTTTATTGGGGCTCATACAATTCATCACAATACATAGATCAATTGTGTAAAGCACATCTATACATTTGTTGCCCTCATCATTCCCAAAATTCGCTAGCCTCTAATTTTTAATTTTTCCCCCCTCCCCTTCCCTTCCTCCTCCCCTCTCCCCCATGCACCCCTAATAATTTATAAATTATTATTGTATCTTATATTACACTGTCCGGCGTCTCCTTTCACCCACCCCTCCGCTGCCCGTCCCCCAGAGAGGAGGCCACACGTAGCTCCCTGTGATCCATTCCCCCCTACTACATCCCCTTTCCCTTCTGGTATAGCCACTGTCACCCCTGGTCCTGAGAGGTTCCTCTGTCCTAGATTCCCTGCGTTCCCAATTCCCGTCTGTACCGCTGTGCATCATCTAGTCCAACTAGGTCTGCAAGGCAAAATTGGGGTCCTGGTAGTTGGGGGGAAGAAGCGTTCAAGAACCAGAGGAAAGTTGTGGGCTTCGTTATTGCTATACTGGACCCAAGTGACTCGTCTCCCCACTACCCCTCTGCAAGGTATGTCCAGTTGTCTAGAGATGGGCATTGGGTCTCCATCACACGGCCCCCTCATTGACGAGGATATGATTCCCCCTCCCCACCTTTGGTGTTTAAAGCCTGGTTCCTTTGGCCCTTCATGATCACACATGTTGGTGTGCTGCTTCCATGTGGGCTTTGTTGCTTCTGGGCTAGATGGCCGCTTGTTTACTTTCAAGCCTTTAAGTCCCCAGACGCTATAGATCTCGATAGCCGGGCACCATCAGCCTTCTTCACCACATTTACTTATGCACACATTTGTCTTCAGCGTTTATGTGTGGAAGGTGGTCACACAATGTTGGTTTTTGTTCTTTGGTGTCTGCTGCCTATGTCCTTCAACACTTCGTGTTCGCACAGGCTCGTGTGCTTCTTCTCTGTGGACTTTGTTGTTTCTGAGCTAGATGGCCGCTTGTTTGCCTACAAGCCTTTAAGACCCCAGACGCTATATCTTTTGATAGCCGGGCACCATCAGCTTTCTTCACCACATTTTTTAAAATAAATCAGTTCTTCTCAGGTCTTCCTTGTGCATTGTCCATGGTATTAATTGAAAATACCATGGTTTGGGTCAGGTGAGTCTTAGTCCCTAAGGTGACATCGTTTATTTTTTCTTGGCCATTGCTGCCATGGGCAATGAGTATGAATCCAAGTTAAATAAAATCCATGACAATTTCAGTCTTTTCTTCTTGGTCAAGTTGTAAGAATTTTTGTTTACTATATGTTGTAGTATAATACATAATGAAAACTGTAGTGCTTCAGATTCATCAGTAAATGTTTCAAGTCCTCTTCACTTTCAGCAAATAAGGTTGTAACATTTGTTTTGCACATGTTGTTAATGCATATTCCTCTATGAGACCATATTATGCTTCACATATTCCAGATTCTAGGACTACTTGCTTATTTACAGATTGAACAGGAATGGTAAAGGCAGCACACATATTGAGTTTTGACTGTGCAGAATGTTCTTGTTCTAAGAACTGCTTCATGGCCCATGTACAGGTTCCACATGAACATAGTTAAAAGGGTTCTGGATTACCATTATTTGCAATGTTATTCCCAACTTATTGTCCCTACTGTAAAATTCACTTGCATAATCTATAAACACAGGTAAACATATTTCTTGTATTTGTGGCTTTCAGCCAATATTCATTTGACATCAATGAGGACATTCCTTATTTCATGTACCCATTTTAATCCAAATTGAATTTGTGGTAGTTACTTGCTGAAACACTGGCACATATCATTTGTAACCTATCTTTAGTTTAGTACCAAAAAATATTACCTACAAAATTTGCTGCACAATTCCTTAAAGTGTTGAAGAGCAAGGATGTCATTTTGAAAAATAAGATGCCCCTGCCCCAAGCCATATAATTTTCAAACACTTCATAAATATGGGAGAGATGGACAATGAATAAGGAAGATGGGAGATGAATTGATAGAATTTGAGTCACAATATTGGAAAAGAATCTTGAAGGGACCACGGACTACCAGAGGGACAAACAAATATATCTTGAAAGCAGTACAGCAAGAACGATTCTTCGAAAAAAATTGTTGAGACTTTGTCTCAGATACTTTGGACATGTTCTCAGGAGGGACCATTCTCAGGGAAAGGACAGCATGCTTGCTAAACAAAGAAAGAAAGGAAAAAGAGAAAGATCATCCAGGAGATTGATCAACACAGTGGCTACAACAATGGCCACAAACATAACAATTATTGTGAGACTGGCATGAGGCTGAGCAGTGTTTTGTTCTGTTGTGCTAAGAGTGATTCTGAATTGGAATCAATTTGATGGCACCTAACAACAACAAAAACAAGAATAATTCCATTCACAGTACATGTAAGCTTGGAAATCTAGTATACTACTTATGATGTTTTCAAAAATAAGAAGATACATTTTCTTTAACCAAACCATCGTCTTGAATAAGCCACTCATTTGAATGTAAAATATATAAGTTCCTTGAAAAATAATGGACTTTGGGCATCTCCATTTTAAAGTGCCCAAATTTGGATGGATGACTGATCTTGTAAGGAATATCACACATTCTCTGATATGTCAATGAGCCATATCATAAATGCCAGAAAATTCTGAACATCAAGAGACCCAATATTTGAAGAAAATTAAATTCTAAAGGAAGAGATGAATAAGAAATTATCATTAAGATTAAACCAGGTTTGAGGTCTGAAAAATATAATGGTTTAAGAGAATATATTTTATGACATTGAAATTTTTGTTCAGGGAGAGAATGAAAGAAAACAAAAGAAAAATGTCTATGTATGTGTGTTTATATATATGCATATTCAGAAAGAGATTTGCTTTGATTGCATATTCAGTAGGACAGTTATTGTAAATCATAATATGACCTTTTGTTATTAAAGGACAAAACTTTTTATCATTGACAAACTGCATTTGTAAATTGAAAGACATCCAGGTTGAACTAAATAATAGTTCTTAAATCAAACTGCACAGCAGAGCCAGGTAGAAAAATGTTTTGCAAAACTAGTCAGCATGGGCCCAACTGGAGATTCCCCAATTACCAATTTAAATCCTTTTACCAAAGGGAAGTTTGATGAGGTTATTATATAGAAAACAAAAAGGGAAGGCAATATCCCCCTGACACATTTGCAGGTGCTTTACAATCACCATGATTGCTAGCCTGACAGAAAACATGATGTGGCTTAAAAAAAACAACCATCAAGTGAGCCGATTAACATTTTAAATCATAGTTGAAGATATAACCAATGGAATTATCCCCTGAATGGTGCTAATATTAGCCATACAGTTATAAAACCTTTGCAATTTAATAAGAGAATATATGTTTTAGAACTTAAACTTTCACAAGATGTTTTATTATTAAAACCTTAAAATAAACATACAGATAGAATCTAAATATACATGTGGAAGCATGGATACATGCCTAAATGGATATGCATTAAAACACTAACATTAATTGTCACTGTGTAATGAAATTTCAGTTGATTTTTGTAAGGGTATCCATAATTTTCAAATTTTTCTACAATTCACATGCATGATTCATAATAAAATTTGAAAGCCATATGAATCAGGATTCTTTTCTAATGATATAGAAAATAATGTTAAATAACACCATCAAGTTGGCTCTGATTCATAATGACCCTTTGAGTTCTCTATGAACAAAACACAGTCTGATTCTGTGCCACCTAAGAACTGATGTCATATTTGAGCCCATTGTTGCAACCACTGTGTAAATCTATCTAATTGAGGGTCTTCCTCTCTTTTGATGATCTCATAATATCCTTTTCCAAAAACTGGTAGCCTTGATTAAGAGTCTGAAGTGCGTGAGAAAAATTTTGCCATTCTAGCTTCTAAGGAGCATTTGGGCTTCCCTTCCCTCAGGACAAATGTTGGTTCTTCTAGCAGTACTTGTTACTTTCAATATTCTTCACCAACATAATGCAAAATATACCAGTGATTCTCCAGTCTTCCTTATTCATTATCCAGCTTTCAGATGCATATGAGGTTATTGAATATACCATGGCTTGGGTCAGATGCATCTCAGTCCTCAAAGTGACATGTGTATTCTTTTAGAAGATCCTGAGCAGCAGATCTACCCAATGCAATGCCATATTTGGTTTGTTAACTGCTACTTCCATGAGTATTGGTTGTGAATTCTAGTAAATTTAAATAATTGACACCTGCAACATTTTCTACATTTATCATGAAGTTACCTATGGTCCAGTTGTCAGGATTTTAGTTTTCTTTACATGGGGCTATAATCCATATTGAAGGCTGCGTTCCTTGATCTTCATCAGCAAGTGCTTAAAATCTTCCTCACCTCTTAAACAAGTGTGGTTGTTACATAATCTGTTGTCAATTTGAGACATATGAGTGAAGGGGTGGAGTTTAGCCTGTCAATCAGGTCACAGTTTGATGACCTCATTTGGAGGCACTAAGGAGATAAATAGCTCACTGGAGGCTGACTCCCTGGAAGACATTGCAGCTGACAAGACACATGGATCTATGCTAGTGCCCTGAGCTGGAGCAGCCACGTGGAGACCCCTACCAGCGCTGAGACGCTTACAACGCCAGTGGATCCACAAGACTTCCCACCCACTGGCCTGTGATTTTCCAGCATTCAGTGTCATTGCATGTGTTTTGTGAGTCTGAAGAGGGCTTTATATATTGGTATCGGACATATGGGCTAATATTGGACTTGATCTGGACTGAGCTGGGATGTTTTCTCAATATTCATTTGCTCTTGTATCTAAAACTCTTTCTTATACACACATGAGTCTCCCTGAGTTTGTTTCTCTAGTCTACCCAGGCTAACACAACAAGTTTATGTCATCTTCATATCACAGGTTGCTAATTAGTTTTCCCTAATCACTGATGCTGCATTCTTCTTGATACAGTCTAACGTCTTGGATTATTTGCTGAACATACAGATTGATAAGTATGGTGAAATGATGCAACCCTGATGCACAACTTTCCAAATTATAAACCATGTGGTTACACCCTTGTTCTATTCAAACAACTGCCACTTTGTTCTATTTACAGGTTCTGGATGATCACAGGGAAGTGCTTTGCAATTTCCATTCTTTGCAATGCTATACATAGTTTGTTGTGATCCATTCAGTGAAATGCCTTTTTATAGTCCATAAAGAACAGGTAAACATTTTTTTAGTATTCATTTCTTTTAGCAAGATCCATCTGACATAATCAATGATATTTTGCATTCCATTTCCTCTTCTAAACCCAGTTTGAATTTCTGGCATATTTTCTTTCAATATATTGCTGTAAACTTTTTTCAATTATCTTGCATATGATTGCAATATCTTGAAAATCTCCTCATTCTTTTTGGGTAACCTCTCTTTGTAGTACTGACGGGGGATATAAGCCTAAATTGGAGTGTTAAGGAAGGCTGCCTAGATGAAGTGATTTGAACAAGTTCATACAGCAAAGTGTGTGTGTGTATGTGTGTGTGTGAGAGAGAGAGAGAGAGAGAGCGCCAGCCAAGGATATGGCCTGGAGAAAGAGAGAGAGAGAGAGAGAGAGAGAGAGAGCCAGCCAAGGATATGGCCTAGAGAGAGAGAGAGAGAGAGAGAGAGAGAGAGAGAGAGAGAGCGAGCCAAGGATATGGCCTGGCAGCTTACTAGTTACCTGTTGAACTCCTAATCTCTAGGACAACAACTCGAAACCACCAGCTGCTCCTTTGGAGAAAGAGGAGAATTTCTACACCTGAAAGAGTTATACTCTGGGAAACCCAGAGTGGCAATTCTATCCTGCCCTATAGGGTCACCATGAGTCAGAACTGATGCCAATGGCAGTGATTTTTTTTTATATGCAAGACACAGGGGACTCAATGGCATAATTCCAGGGAAAGCCCTGCCCCCTACTACCTTACACAATGGATAGTGCATCATGTTTAGATAAATGCTTGAGTCACAAAAGGAAAAATAAACTAGAAGCAGGATGAAGAAAAGCATCAATCTCTACAACCTTGAAACCATACGAATTAGATCGTGTCCAGCTTCCACTACCATGTGATCTAAATAGGACCACATTAGAAGGTCATATATAGAGTGGGAGAAAATGTGGAACAAAACTGAAAATCATAAAAGAAACCAGGCTTAATTAATTAGGTAGACAGGTGACACCCCTGAGACTTCGGCCATCAATCATCCTTCAGGTCTGGAACTGTACCCATCCATGTGGTAGAATAATCCACCATTTAGGGTTTTTAAAAGGCAGCATTTACCCAACAGTCACGTATACAGGATTAGGAATTGAGAAGCAATGGAAAGAGGAAACACAAAGAAGAGGCAGGCTAAGTGATGGTATGCTGAGGAGATGGCAATGGACAAATCACAACAAAGTATGTTTGAATTGTTTGTTCAGTGTAAGACTGGTGATTTACTCTGGAAACCTTCATTTTTTTGTTTTTTGTTTTAAATTGAGCAAGCGGAGAAGAGAATAGCACCAGCTAGGGATCTTTGTTCTTGTGTGATAGGATGTATGCTTTCCTAACTGTAGGGATCTTTGTTCTTGTGCGATAGGATGTATGCTTTCCTAACTGTAGGGATCTTTGTTCTTGTGCGAT
>NW_022103942.1:7243950-7278352 GCF_000313985.2 Echinops telfairi
GTAGGGATCTTTGTTCTTGTGCGATAGGATGTATGCTTTCCTAACAATCTGTAGCTTTGGCCAGTGTCAAGGTTAGTGGAAAAGGATGGGTTTTACCCCATATTGCTTATCTTATAGCTTTCCTACTTCCTGGTGTCTGGATAAACTCAATAATAACTGCTTTAGAAGAATACTTCCCTGGCAAAGATATTGCATTTTATTTTCTGATTCTTAGTAGACTTTAAAAACAAAAGGAGACTTTGAATTGATTTTGCTATTATTTTCATTAATAAGTATTCCTCTGCCTTAGAATTTTAAAGAGGAATATCCAGCTTACCAAGTATTTTTAGAAACATTCTTGGTACTTTTAAATTTTATAATAATATTCTAAAATTAATATATATTTTAAAACCATTCATATGAGTAGACCTTTTTTATCAAACAGGGTTGGGGAATTTGAATTTTATTTAAACTATGTAGGCCATTATCACATATTCCTTTAGTTCCTTATGATATAATATTTCGCTTTTTTGTACAAGGAACAATTATATCAGAAAACTAGGACATCTACTTCTGGCCCAAAGTAAACAGTCACACCGAATACAACATTTGATAGGTAACATTTTTTTTTCGAAAGAAGAATTCAATGATGTCTGTATAATATGTTAAAGGCTGCTCTGTGGCACAGCTGGGGAATGAGGTATTCTGGTCAAATATTCTGCTTAATAGAGTTACCATATATTTTACATGGCTCACCTATTTTCAAAGGGTTGGAATAGATCAAAATAAGCCTAAGGCTATGTAGCCAGGGTGGTCCCAGCTGAACTCAAAGGGAATTATCTGGGTGTGTGTGATTAAATAGAGGGAGTTGATGGGCCCTTAGGATTCTATCTGCATGAAAGGATTGATGCTGAAACTTCATTTATTCTGGGCTTCTAGGATAAACAAGATACATGCCTGATAAAACGAGGGCTCCTCCCTGGGGGACGGACAACCGAAAAGTTGTGAAGGGAGATGTCGGACAGGGCAAGATATGACAAAATAACAATTTATAAATTATCAAGGGCTAATGAGGGAGGGGGGAGCGAAAATGAAGGGGGGAAATGAGGACCCAATGCCCGGGGCTTAAGTGGAGAGGGAATGTTTTGAGAATGATGAGGGCAATGAATGTACAGATGCGCTTTACACAATTGATGTATGTATGGATTGTGATAAGAGTTGTATGAGCCCCTAATAAAATGATTTTTAAAAAAAGGAGGGCTAGTAGACAACTGAGCATTTTATGGTGGTGCAGTGCTTATGCCTTTGGGCTGTGATCCACAAGGTCAGCAGTTTGAAACCACTAGCTGATTCATAGGAAAAAGACAGCTTTCTACTCCTGCAAACAGTGACTGTCTGGGCAACCCACAAGGGCATTTCTACTCTGTCATCTAGCGTCTCTATGCGCTGGCATACAGTAGATGGCAGTGAGTTCGAGTTTTCTGGTCTGGGGGACTTTTGAAATGTTTCAAAGCCTCCAAGGCAAACTGGATCAGAAGGAATACACTATTTTTATGAAGCGTTTTGTGAAACATGGTACTTCCGCAATGAGCATAACAACACTATGGTACTTCAAGAATCAGTGGGAAAATTGAAGCACTGGGAAACTACATCCTTCGTCTGGATGTAGGCATATTTATTGAGGGCAACGCCATGCAGTTTCATGAGCAAAAACCATCAGCAGAAGGGAATTGGCATTTCAGCAGGAGAGGAAGCACAGAGGCTTAGTTTTGTTCAAAGCGGTGGTGCTTGCATGGTATATTCCATTAACATGCTTGGCTCCAAACAAAAGTCCCTTGAAAATCGAAAAGACACAGTTCTAGTCTGCTGCACACGGGGGTGTCCTGAGTGAGAGATTCACTGGAAGGCACTGTTTGTTGTTGTTGTTGTTGTCTTTTTAAAAAAGTATTCCCATCAGCTTTGCATAATAGGCACTTATCAAATATGCTTGTGTGCTGCCAAGTTAATTTCAACTCAGAATGACCCCAGGTGACAGAGTACAGCTGTCCCCTAAACATAAGTCAAAATTCATAGCCATCGAGTCGGTGCTGACTCAGAGCAACCCTACAGGCCTAGGCAGAGTTGGCCCTGGGGATTTCTGAGACTGTCTGTACCTCTTTCTGGGAGGAGAAAGTACCATCTTTCTCCCCACAAGAGGCTGGGGGCTTCAAACTGCTTATCTGGAAGTTAGTTGCCCAGTGTGTACCCACTGTGCCAACAGGACGCCTGTTATCGCATAGGATTTCCTAAACTGTAATCTTTATAAGACCAGATCACCAAGAGCCACTGGTGGGTATGAACAGCCAAAGTTACTAAATTGACCCCCATCTTGTCCCCCAACTGAATTCACAGGGGATGAAACCTGGAGACCTTTTACTTACAAATAAATCTATACTATTCAAAAAGTACATTGAGGTCTTCTAGCGGCCACAAGTCATTTTCATATAGTAATTACCATTCTATTGGGAAAGCAGAGAGGCGTAAATTTATAAGAGCTCTAATGGCTATTTTGATCATGTAGTTCTAGATAACAATCTTTATAGTACTAATTATGACACTAGTTTATCAAACAACATATTTGGTTTCTTACATAAGTCCAATATTTTTATACTTACACTAACATTTCCTTGAAATGTCAAGTACTTTGTGAACTGAAGATTTGCAAATGTGTCAAAATAACGTGAGTCTGTGGATTAAGGATTATATATACACAATTTTTTTCTGCACAAAATTTATCTTTGTGTCTTTAAAGGCAATATTGTCTTTAATGAATGAATGAAATTTTCTGTGTATTTTCAATTTAATCTTTTGAATCTAACCAAATGCAGGTAAATGCTCACTTTACCTTTCCAATTATGTTATATTTAGATGTGATTGAGGCCTTGTTAAGGGGAATATGGCTTAAAAGAGGGGAGAGCTTCTCAGATTTAAGCACCTTCATAAGCTGGCGTGGCTACATGGGGAACTCTCAAAGAAGCTGAAATTCTAAAAGTTCACACCACTGAAAGAAGAAGATCAATAATTGGGTATAAGTATAAAAGGATGGCTTAATTCCTTACATCATCCCCAAACTCACTACCATCAAGTCCTTATGGCTCATAGTGACCCTACATAGGTTTTCAGAGTCTGTAAACCTTTATGGGATCAGATAGCCTGATCTTAGTTCTGAGGAGCTGCTGGTGGGTTTGAAGTTACAACTTTGCAATTAGCAGCACAATACTTACCCACCAGCACCCACCAACTCAGTGAGAATTAAGGTTTAATAACAATCACACATTTGCCGTGGAGCTTTAATTGACTACTGGTATGGTGCAGCCAAACCTTTCTAAGAGACACAAGTCTTTGTTCTGCAATTTCTATTGTCCATATTTGACTTTCGATTAAGGCTCTTTAGCCATAACTCAGCATGTAAACAATATTGAATAGTTTAGATCTTATCAAGTAGTTAAAGGGAAGCTATTTGAGAATCTTAAACCAGCACAGAAAAGTTATCTTTACTTGTGTTTAATTTAAATCTGACTACAATGTGGTAAATGGATTAGAAGTTAGAAATCACATATGGGAAGTAGATGGTGGGTACCAGTCAGGAGATCAATGTCACATTGTAGTTAAATTTAGAGAGGGTGGAGGCCAGGAAATAAAACCATAATAGTTAGTCTGGAGAGAAATGGATGGATGCAATAGATTACTAACCAGGTAGAACTAATACAACAGAATAGATATCACATAGCCTCCTAACACGTGGCCATTTCAATGCTTACCTGAGAGCTGTTCAGAACTGTTTTATTAAAAAATAATTAAATGCTCAAATTCAATTGTCAAAAGAACGATAACTCTCTAATAGACTTCAACTCATAGCGACCCTATAGGACAGGTTAGAACTGTCCCTGTGGGTTTCCAAGACTGTACCTTTTTATAGGATTAGAAAATCTCATCTTTCTCTCATGGAGTGGATGGTAGTTTCAAAATGCTCACCTTGTAGCAGTCAAACACAAAACCCACTACACCAACCACATAAATAATTATTTGTTGAGAGGAAATCTGCTAGTAAGACAAATAATAATGGGAACATTTTATTGTTAAGTCCTGTCAATTAATCTAGTAATTCTACCAAGCCTTATTCTTGTATTTCTAGTATATGAAATATAGAATGTGGACACAAACAAAACAAATGCTTATTGAATGCCTGGCTAACATATTGTCTTTTGAAAAGTAAAACAAAACAGAACAAAAGCACACAGAAGCAGCAGGAAACTGACAGATGTAAAAGAGAAGGAAAGAAGTATTTTCTGTAATTTGTTTGGCACTATGAAAGTTATTGAAGTATAATACTTGCCTCACACACTTTCCCAAGAGCTGAAATTAATTTTTATGCCTATGCTAGATACCGCCTGGTGGTGAAAAACATAAGGTTCACTGATTTTGAATATTCCATATCAAAGAAAGAGAGACTATTTGTGCAGTCAATTATTTGGACTAGAAGCATGATTGAAGCATCAAGGGGAATGAGAAAAAATGATGTTTACACATTATATAAATATGGATTTGTATTATCACTCACAAACTATTCTATTTAAAATTCCAGATCCTTAATTAATCATGTCTATTTCATATGCAGCTTTTGGAACTACTCAGATAAAGTTGAAGAGAACCTAAAACTAGAAAGATAGTACTAATTTAGCATGTGGAAATGTCTCCAATCATATATATCTTCTTGCCAAAACAAGAATGCTTATCCTAAATATCTTTGTCCTATTGAGTAATATTAATACAATATTAATAACTAATATAGCAGCATCATAGAGTGATTACCCAATTTTTCTTTTATTAATTGAGGGGATAAGCTTTTCTAAAAAGGTCTTCATCCACAATACCAACCCCATGTGCTCATTTTCATCTTTGATATCTTTTGGAGGTGATCTCTCTCTGCAGAAGATTTTCTTGGTATGTACATTTAGTTTATGTTAGACATGTCAAATAGATATCCCAACATAAAACTCTGAGCTCATTTGGAAGTAATTTTTGGTAGCACATGAATCAGAAGTCTTATTTTCTTCTCAGCACTACTGATAAATTGTATTGTTTCCATCTATATAGTACAATTTGCTTTTAGCACTAAGAACCCTGAGGCCAAATACAAAAAGTACGAAGAAAATGGGACCTTCTGGAGATTACAATTTTTGTCTCTCTTTCAGGGTTTTTCCCTCTCTTGGGAGAGTGAAATCACTTTAAGCTCACTAGGAAACAGGAACGTGGTGAGCACAAATGATTGACTTAAGTTGGTGATGTTGATTTAGGAGTCTCTGGCTTACAGATCAGGTGTAAAACCCTTAAACCTGCTTGTCAGAGGCGCTTGTCATATTTCTATGGATTTTTCCAGGCTTGGCCCAAATGTCACTTTCCCTAAGGAGGCTTCTCTGGCCACCTCTGACAGAGTTAGAAAATTTCTCCTTTGTGTTATTATCCCACTGCATACACCTGTGTCAACACTTATCAAACAGTGACAGCATTTTAAAAATTCTATCATATTTGTCTGTCTGTCTTTCTCTACTGGTGGCTAGAGAGGGACTATTCCTTTTATCTCTGGCCTAGAACATTACTGAAATCAAGTAAACTCTCATAATAATAATGATGATGATGATGATGATGATGGATGAATAGAGAACAGCTACTAATACTCTATACTTGCACAGTATAAATAATAAGGTATTTTCATTTCATTCTTACAATGGCTTGATATGAACAGTATGGCAAGAATTATCACTTGCCTTTTAGAGAAAACTAGTGTTCAGACAAGTTACATGTCCAAACCAAGTTTAATACAGCTGATAAGTTGCTAGCAAGTAGGCAAACCTTTTTAGAAAGACGTGATAGTAGCAGTAGCACTCTGTATGTTCATGGCGGGCCATTACTGCATCAGTTAAGTACTTCACATTGGTGGATTTATTTCAGGATGTGGTAACCTATTATGAAAGTCTGGAAACTTAATCTTAAAATGTTCTCAAAGTGTTAATTTAAATGAACATAAAAATAATATCAGAATGGCAAATTATTTATGATAGAAAATATCTGTGACAAATTATTTCCCAGTATTCCAGCTAAATGGGCAGGGATGTCAGTGGATCTGTATCTATATCTACATCTACCTCTATGTATCTATCTTTCTCAACATACATATGTAGAGAGAGACAGAGAGAGATCCTTACCTGATTGCAATACACCACACTCAGCCATCACTGAAATTCTGCTCATGATTCAGAAAAGATTAAAAACGACTACATTCTTCGAGCTCAATTACTCTATATACTTATTTAAAAACAGAAAACATGGATACTGTGGTAATTATATAATTTCATGTCAACTTGAAGATATATAACAGTGTAGGTATTCAACCTGTCAATCAGGTCACAGCCTGATGGTGCCTCCTTGTGGGCGTGGCTTTCTCATAGGCACCGCCCTCTCTCTCTGCCTTGACCATCCTCTTGGCAAGCCACTCTGAGACCTGCTAGAGCCCTGGAAATGCTTCCACTGCCATTGGATCCACACGACTTTGCACGCACTGGCCTATGATATGCCTGAGTTCTACATTATTGCTTGTGACTAATATTAGACTTATGGACTTGAGCTGGGCTGGGCTGGGAAGTTTTCTCAATATATAATTATTTCTTGATATAAAGTTCTTTCTAATGCATTGTGTTAGTCTGGTTGACTAGAAAAACAAATTCATAGACACTCATCTGTGTAGAAGAAAAAGCTTTATGTAAAAGAGTAATTTTATATTAAGAAAACATCCTAACCCCGTCCAGATCAAGTCCATAAGTTCGATATTACCCTGTATGTCGATACCAGTCCAAAAATTCCTCTTTGGACTCACACAGCCATGCAATAATGCCGAATACAGGAAGATCACAGGCCAGTGGGTGGAAAGTCTTGTTGATCAAGTGGCAGTGGAAGCATCTCTGCACTGGAATGGGTCTCCACGTGGCTCCTCTAGCTCCAGGGCTCTGGGTCCATCAGCTAAGCTTCCTGTGTCTTGTCAGCAGGAATGTGTAGCACAGAGTGTATCTGGCCTCCAGTGAGCTATTTATCTCCTTCACGCCTCCAAATGAGGTTAGCAAGCTGCAACCTGCTTGACAATCTAGACTCTACCCTTCGCAAGTTGACAGGAGATTAAGCAACTGCAACAGACCACCCCTTGTCAACTTGACACTTTTACACAACTCTTTTTCCGTTCATAATTTCTAACAAAACAATAATACTATCATATCTATACCTAACAGGATAAAACTAAAATGCATGCAAATCAATATGTGCCAAAGCCTGGTTTAAACATGATATTCTATAAGAGAAGAATAATATTCTATGCCTAACAATTGCAGTTAAGTAAAACCTACACCATAATCTTATAATCCAATGAAAGTTTGTAAGCCAGCCACTTCATGCCTTTATCTGCCCAATTTTGGGTATCCAGTTTCTATATTGCCCACTGATATTAACCCAGTGCTCTAAGACAATCATATTCTTTGATGTGAAGAATCTTCATTCCGGTTGGAACCTTGTGAGTCTGCTCCATAAGCAAAGTAAAATCCGGACAGGCCATGTATAAAGTTGGCAGCAATATGCACTAGTTCACAGGCTCAAAAATCCTCTCTTTGTCTGGTTGGGTTCTGGTCAACTCAATGTGGGCTGCCTCACTTAGCCTCACCAGGGTGCCCATTGGTTGCCTTGCCTTTCGACCATGAACCCTGTCATAAATTCTCAACAACCCTAGCCCCCTTGTGCTAGGTCATGAACTTCAGACAAGTCAACCCGCTCTCATCTTCTCCTCTAGTCCCTGTGAACCAGGTCTACGGGTGTCAGTGGCCAGACTCAACCAGTCTCTGTATTGCTGCTTTTCTCCTACTTCCACTCAAAAAGTTGATCCAGGTGGTTGCCTAGCAAGCATTTCAGCCTGTCCACAGGCTCCATTTAATGTTCACTTCTAGAGTGAATTCTAGGCTCGAATTTTTTTCTTGCTTCTCACAAAAACCACTAGTTCAAAATTCAAAAGTCCAAAGGGTTCCTTACCCACTCCCTTGGATCTGTCAATAGCTCCCTAGGCAAGTATCTTCAATTCAAAAGTCCTGAGATCTCAAGACACTGTGTGGGGCTTATCCTTTCAAAGTCGTCTTTTCAGGTGTGTCCAAACCCATTTAAATTCCAATTTAATGGCTCAAGGCAAGTGAGCTTACAAACTCTCTTTTTTACTTCCCAATAATCATTTCTATTAATCATTATATCAATAACTATAGGCAAAAGAAAACAGTATAAACCTATTAGGGTCAGATCCTAAACTCAATCTTAAAACAATCAAATGCAATCCTTATCTAAACTTATCCCATATGGCCTTAGGCCTCTGGCTGCATTGTCTCAAGCCAGGGCAGGACCTTCTGTCAGCCATTTTTACCTCAGTCAGCCATTTTCACTAAGCAGCATGGTCTCAGAGAGGTCCAAGGGGCAATTTTGCCACCCGAGCTCAAGATTCACATTTATCACAATAATTTTCACAAATTCAGACAGGATTAACCAAAGACAATTTCTAGAAATCAAAACTTTAAATTCCCACATTCTTTCCAGAAAACAGCCTAGTAAACTGTAAGGCCATATCTGACCTCTGGCTAGTCAAAGAAGAAAAACTCCCATGAGGCAGAGGCCAAACAAGCATCCACTCTTCATCTTCATGATTGGTTTCTCAAGTACCCCACTCCCAAGGTTTCTCTAGTCAGCCTGGCCTAACCCAGATACCCAGATAGAATGGATCAAATGACTAACCTAAAATCACATACATCTTGTTAATGGCAGCACCAGGGTAGGGCATTTGCTTTTCTTAACAAGGAAGATGTTTTCGCAGTTTTTACACAGGATATGGTTGAGATGCTCTTATGTATTAAATTGTGTCCCTCAAAACCATGTGTTGGACTTGTCACACCTATACATGTAGGGGTAATCCATTTGGAAATGTGTTATGTAATGAGGCCTACTAGCTTAGGGGATGCTTTAAATCCAACACTTCTGAGATATAAAAGGAGCAAGGCCAAACTGAGAAGACATGCTACATAAAGATTGCTTAGGAACATTGGGGTAACAGAGTAGAAGAAGAGAGAGCTTTCTCCGACAGCAGGTCTCCAGAATTCAGACTTCTACCCTAATGCACTATGAGAAAATAAATTTCTGTTCCTGAACACCACGCATCTGTGGCATTTCTGTTACAGCAGCACTAATACTCCAATAGTTCATAAGACTACAGTCCTTCAGCAAATCTTCTATGCACCTACTATTCACACATAGAAGGCATCATATTGGAATTATTCCAGAAATGTTGCAGCTTGGAAGAATTGCATCCTATACTACTATGGGCATGTGACATGACAGGTAGTATCTTAGGACTCAAACCCTTGTTAGAAGCAGGTGCTTTTTAACAACGATTGATAATATTGAATTATTTTAAAAGGTCTACCCACCGATACACATTGATGGTAATAATAATAATAATTTGTTGACCTTACAAGGTTAATGTGTCACCATTAAAAACAAAGTGAATCCAAGTGTTCAAATCATATTTCTACCATTTAAATTTTGAAGGTTTGACTATTTTTGCTTAGCCTTCTTCCCAATTCTGGTTGAAGACATTACACTGCTTATTGCACAGCTCAAAGTTCAAAAAGTAAAGGATAAAGACCAAAGACCCAAATTAGCTAATATCACAGCTGAAAAGTGGGATGGGGTGAACTTTTTGATGTCCCTTCGATGACTAATGCTGTTTCTTTAACCACAGTGTTGTGCTGTGGGTTATATGGCCTATGCAAGCAGGCAAAGGCAATCTGCTTTCCACAAACATAACTGCTTTTCCAAAAGGGTGAAATTCATACCAAAATCATAATTATTTCATGGAGCAACACTATTGAAGGAGTCTTATTTAACAAATAACTACTTTGGGAATAGAAATAGACCTCAAATTGTAACTAATTGGTTGGTTAATTGGTCTTCCCTGCTGAGGATAATTGCTAGAGTTCCTGCTTTGCAATCTATGGACCTGTACCTGTTTCCTATCGCCTGTTTGCACACTTCTCTGTTACTATTATAATCAGAGCCTGTGCTCTTCCTTCTGTTCCGTCTGTGGATGCAGAGAGGTATTTCCACAGTATTTTACAGAAAAGCCTTTTATTCCCTCTAGGATCATAACTTAAACCCTGATTCCGTCACCTCTAATTAATGCTGATATTTACTGTTATTCCCAAGAGTAATAGTTTAAAACAAGAGCCTGCATATTAAAAGAAACTTGAGGCTTTCAAGGTCATTTACTTAGCCCAAGTCAATGACATTTTCTCATTTCAGCTATAAAAGAAACTTGTTCATAAATCAATCACAGCATTTTAATGTATTAAATAAAGGATGGTTTTGAATCTTTTTTAAGGTAGGAGGAACTCAGATATTATGCTGGGTTAAAAAAAAAACAGGGTCATTTAAGTGCCAAATCATTCATTTCCTATGAAATTTCAGTAGGATATTTCCCATGTGTACATAAAGCTGAAGATAATTAATTTAGGTCCCCGTTATATGCTAAGCTATCCAATAATTTCTATCCATGTCATAGGTATATAATATCTGTCACTTCCTGTTATGAGACTATAACATGAAATCAATATCGGCAATAGGTGCACAAAATGCCAATAGAAGAAGTTATTTGAAAATAAAAACAAGAGGCTTTGTAAGCTTTGAGATGTATTACTCACCAAAAACAAAGTTCGGAAGTTGCTGAGATCACCAAAAAACTCTTCTATGTCCACTGTCTTAGAGTCAAAAATGAAATATTCTCCGAGATTCTCATAGAGCTTTAGCATGTTGTTGTACATGGTGAAGAGTTTGTCATATTGGTCTCTGGCGCTCTTTGTAAAGCTGTAGCTTCGTGTTAAGGAAGATAATCCAATAATATTGCAAAGACAATCACTAGATATTAAGATTGAATTTTAATATAATTTAAGCAATTATATCTTATAGTAAGATTGGTTAATAAAATTGAACATATATATACTCAGCACATATATTTAACGTAGGATTATACAGATAAGAATACCTAGAATGTTTGCTAAATAAAAACATATATATATACCAACCCCAAATCAAATCATATCTTAATGAAAAAGCAAGGAAGAAGAAAATAATATGAAAAAAACTTAGAATATATATCAATAAATATATTTTTCTCTGTGTGTACCGGGTATAAATAGTCTATATACATGTACATATAACAAATCAGTTGCCATTGAGTCAGTTCTGACTCATAGTGACCCTGTATGTGTCAGAGTAACACTGTTTTACATGATGTTTTCAAGAGTTGATCTTGTGGAAGTAGATCACCAGGCATTTCTCCTGAGGTCCCTCTAAGTAGACTTGAACTGTTAATCTTTGGGTTAGAGGACCAATGTTTAACCTTGTGTCACTCAAGGACTCCAGATATATAGATAGGTGGCCATGAATAGTCTCCACTCTGCTGTTCGAGGGACCTCATTTGAAATAGTACTGTCTTAGAAAATTAAGTAGAAGTAATTATCTCTATGAATTCATCAAATAGTTGTAGAATTTTTAACAAATGAGTGATGACAGTTAAAACAATAATTACCATGCTGCATTTATAAGTGTTCGCCCAAGACACAGAACCAAGAGAGACTTATCTTTAGTAACTGGCTCACTCAGTTGTGGTGCTTGGCAAATTAAAGTTTGTAGGGTCAACAGTCTGAAATGGGGTAGGATTTACTCTAGACCTATTCTCAATTTGCAAGAATTTCTTTGTTTAGAAAAAAAATTGAAGAACACACTCAGCATATGTGAAAGGAAAAAAAATCATGAAAAAATTCAAGCCTTTAATTGCAATTTTGAAAGATTCTCTAGGCAAAATATTGAGTGATGCAGTAAGCATCAAGAGTAGATGGAAAGAATACTCAGAGTCACTGTATAAACAAAACAAAGCAAAAACTAGTCAACAGTCCACCATTTCAGGAGGTAGCATATAAGCAAAAACCAATGGTGCCGAAGGAAGAAATTCAAATTGCACTGAATGTAATAACCAAAAAACAAGGCTCCAGGAATTGATCAAATACTCATTGAAATATTTTAGAAAGCTAAAGAAGTATTGAATGTACTCAGTTGCCCATGCCAAATAATTTGGAGACAGCTGCTTGGCCAACTGATTGAAAGAGATCCATATTAGTGCCCATTCCAAAGAAAGGTAATCCAACACAATGCTCAAACTACAGAACAATATCATTGATATTACACAAAAGTAAAAATTTGCTTAAGATCATCCATCAACTGTTGCAGCAGTACACTGACGTGGAACTGTCAGAAAGGAAGGCTGGCTTCAGAAGAGGAGGTGGAATGAGGGTATCATTAGGGATGTCCAGTGGATCTGGGATAAAAGCATAGAATACTAGTTAGATGTTTACTTGTGCATCATTGCTTCTTCAAAGGCATTTGGCTGTGTGGACCATAATAAACTATGGATAACTATGAGAAGGATGGGAATTCCAGAACACTTCATTGTGCTCATTCAGAACTTGTACATGGATCAAGAGGCAGTTATTCAAATATAACAAGGGAATACTGCATGGTTTAAAATCAGGAAAGGTGTGCATCAAGGTTGTATCTTCTCACCACACTTGTTCAATTTGTATGCTGAACAAATCACCAGAGAAGATGAACAGCATCAGGATTAAGGGAACTCTTATTAATAATCTGCAACATGAAGATGATACAACCTTGCTTGCTGAAAGTGAAGAAGAATTTAAGCACTTGCTGATGAATTACAAGGATTGCAGCCTTAAATATGGATTACAACTCAATGTAAGGAAGACCAAAATTCCCACAACTGGACCAATTGGTAACCTCATGATAAATGGAGAAAAGGTTGAAATTTTCAAGGATTTTGCCTTATTTGAATCCACAATCAATGCTTATGGGAGCAGCAGTCAAGAGATCAAAAAACGTATTGCATTAGATAAATCTGCTGTACAAAAGTTCTTTAGAGTACTGAAGAGCAATACTTTATTTTGAGGACTAATAATATTCTCCATTGTCTCATATGTATGTAAAAGTTGGACATAGAATAAGGAAGACCGAAAAAGAATGCATGCATTTGAATTGTGGTGCTTCAGAATAAAGTACCATGGACTGCTAACTGGACAAACTGATCTGTATTGGAAGTCGTTAGGCCAGAGTGCTCCTCAGAGGCAAGGATGGCAAGATTTCATCTTAGGTACTTTAGACATTTTGTCAGGAGAGACCAGTCCCTGAAGAAGGACATCATGTTTGGTACAATGGACTGGTGTCAAAAAAGATGAAGGCCCTAAACAAGATGGATGGACACAGTGGCTGCATCAATGGGTGCAGATATAGGTACAATTGTGAGGATGGCCCGGTGTTTTACTCTGTTGTGTGTAGTATTACTCACTATGGGTTGGAGCCCACTCAATGGGATATAACTATTATTTGCCTGCAAGGTAACGAATGTCTTCAGTTTCAGTTAGAAAATTATCTTAAGGCAGTAGTCTCAGGGGTTCCTCCTGTCTCTTTCAGATCAGGAGTCTGACCTTTTCTTAAAACATTTTGTTCAACATTTTTTACTCTTTCTAATGTGGCTTTCTATTGTGGTCCGGGTCAGAGTAGGTGGTAGTGGTAGCCAGGAACCAACTAGTTCTTCTGGTTTCAGGTTACAGGTGGCTGTGGTGCAGGTTGGCCAGTAGTCCTTTGGACTCATTGCTTACTTGAGTTTTCAGTTTCTTCATTCTTCTTTGCTTCAGGTGGGAAGGGATCAGTAGTTGCTTCCTAGGTGGCTGTTGTAAACTTTTAAGACCACAGATGCTACTCACTAATCTTGGATGTAAAACATCTATAATGGACTGTATTTGCCAATAAACCTAGATATTGCTTTCAAGTGCACTAGTTCTGCTCCAGTGCCTATGCATTTTCTGTAACTATGATCCCTATGTGCTCTATTATATGAGTATACTAGTAGTATGTACATCACAGTTGACCCAATGGCAATGCTTTTGGTTTTTTGGTAACATATACACATTTGTATGTAAAAATATTCACTCCAAACTTACTGCCATAGCAACCTTACAGAACAGGGTAGAAGTGCACGTGTGAGTTCCCAAGATGGTAACACTTTATGGGATTAGAAAGCTTTATCTGTCTCCCTTGGAGCTGGCTGGTGGATTCGAACTACTGACCTTGTGATTAGCAGTCCAACCTGAAATTACTATGCCACCAGGACTCTTAAATATATCCACAATTATACCCAAATCTGAAAATCATCAGTTTGTATTGTCAAGACCTTTTAAACCCCATCCATGCCATAGTGCATAGTCTGGATCTTTTAAAGGCAAATAATTGTATGTGCTAAACACATCTACAAATATCTACACAGTAACACCTACATACATGTTTGATTAAATAAAAAAGTGGATACGCTCGCCTAGTGAAGTTGGCACATAAAATGAACCATCCCATCCAACTACTAAAGCATAAAACAACCCTGATATATAGGTGTGTTTTACTAATGACATCTCACTATATGTATATCTATACTTACTAAGCAAACTCGTCCTTTTTTCTGGATTGTAGAAGATATATAATGATCTTTATAAGCAGTTTAAAAATATAGAAACAGAAATCAATTGACATTTCCAACAACTCAGATGTAAGTATTAGAAGCGTTCGCTTTCTGGTCTCTTTCTAACATGACTAACAACATTTGAATGTTAACTGACAAGACTGCTTCAGAAAATATTAAACTGGTTAACTATGAATAGCTAATGAAAGGAACCAAGTCAATATTTTCAATTTAAAAGCAATTCCATTAAAATCTCAATAATGATCACAGAAGTCAAATTTCTTTAGTTGGAAACAGCAGTAGACATGGAATTTTCAAAGAATAATAGCACAGTTTGGGGCATACTATTTTAAGATCCAATATAGTATTCCTCTTTTGTGGTGATACACTGTTACCAGGCACTGATAATTGTGACTTGAAATACTTGATTGTATAAGGGTTTCTGAATTCTTCAGTGTATTTTATTGTAACCAAGGGTTCAAGTTTGTTTTCCATGGGCACACAACTCTAGTTTTACAATGGAATTCAATGGGGAAATCAGACCATTTCTGGATAATTACTTTACAGCTGACACTTATGCAATATATCCTGATTTCAAAAATGAGATGCCCCTTACCAATGCTCCAGTAATGATGCATAAGTATTAGCATTCACACTAACAACGCAACAACCTCTTCCCTGTGAATAAGCGGGATGAACTCTTTCAACCCTGGCAGCCATTTCGGTGTCAAAAGATATGAAAGAGTTCATGTTATTTTGTTTGTTTGCTTGTTTTTTTTTAAACAAACTATAGTGTTTTAGGTGCCCTGGTATCACTGTCTGGCAAGCATTAGACTATTAACCAGAAGGTCTAGAGATCAAACCCACTAGATGTTCTGCAGGAAAAAGATGTCGCAGTCTGCCCCTGAAATAATTTACAAAGACTCAGAAGCCCTATATTGGGTCGCTATGAGTTGGAATCAACTCTATGGCAGTGGGCTAGGTTGTCGATTGTCTTTATAGGAAAAGAAAAATAATGGTTACCTAGTACCTCATGCTTTATGTACATTTTCATTTTACATTCAGCTTATCATTATACATTTTTCCCTTTTAAACGAAATGTTAAACATTCTGTTTATGTATTGCAGAAATAAGACAATACTCCTTATTTCTTAACACAGAATGAAAGGCAGAAATGTTTTCTGGCTGTTTTTTCCTAAATGAAACAGACTCATGCTAGAGACTTGCTAGGCAGAAACGCTTTGCAAAGGTCACTTACTTGTAATCAATTTGCATTGCAAAGTACGAAACTGTTTGTGTACTTCAGGAAGCTCAACATCTGCACAGCACAGAGAGAAAGCCAAAAGTAACAAAAAAGGCAAAAACTGTGTTGCTCATTTATTATAACATAACTATTCACGGGTTCAAAAATGTCCTTTAAGCAATACACAATTTCATAAATTTGTTCTCATAAGACAAAAGCTAATTTTAGAAATTCTGTCTGCATAACAAAGTGAGAAAATTTGAAAAATTTTCTGGGAACAGTTTATCTTAGAAATAACAAATAGAAAGCAACCCAATCTCTAAGTCGTTCACTTATCATCAAAGTTGTAAAACGGATACACGGCCTGCGTTACCACTGTAATCTTTCCCAATTGCATGCATGTCACCAAATTCTACTTGAGACTGCGGAGGGAAAGCAACTGAGCAGCACTGTTCCTTTTCAAGCACTCTGGTTTATTCAGGAATTTTGTTTTTGTTTGAGTCAATTAATTTTTTGTATATGCAACCAAAATGCTGCAACCAAAATTACATGATTAGTGAGCATTGTGATTGAGATCAAAATCATTAAAACTCAACCCTCACATTTCCAATATTATGATCTAGTATTATCAACAATTACACCACAATTAACTTGAATTTGTATAGGACTTGACAATTTACGATATGGCTCTCCCTCTATTAAAGGAGCCCTGATGGCACAGTGGGTTAAATGTTTGGCTGATCTCTAGGTTGGCTGGTCAAATCCATCAGCTTCTCCTCAATAGACATATGAGGCTGACTGCTTACAAAAATATTTACAATCTGAGAAATCCTAAGTAGCAGTTCTGCTCTGTCTGAATAGGTCATTATAAATCATTATAAATCAACTTGACAGCAGTGGGCTGGTTTGGTTTTTACTTACATTATTTTTGCACTGGTATTATTACAATAAAAAATGTGAAATCCAATCAATATTCACTCCCATGTCATTTACATATCTTGGTAACATCCGAAACATTTAAACACTGCCTTTAGTTTCTGTAGGAGCACTGGTAGCATAGCAGGTTGCAATGAAGCTGCTAGCAGCAGGGTGAATGGTTCAAGCCCACCAACCACTTCAAGGGACAAAGATGAGGCTGCCTAAAACTATCAGCTCCTTTAAAGATTTACAGGCTTGGAAACTCAGTCTGTTCTCTTCCACAGGGTTACTATGAGTCTAGATAGACTTTGTTTGATTTTGGTTTGGCAATTTGAACTCCAGGTTATTTTTCTGAAGAAAGATGTGGCAGTCTCCTTCTGTATACATCATCAGTCATAGAAACCTGACCTTCTACTGTCCTTCAGGGCCATTATGAATCAGAATAGACATGATGATAATGGGTTATATCATGATGGCTCTCAAATTTACAGTCATACACCTAGCCTCGATCTATTCTTAGAAACTCAAACAAGTATAATAAACACCTACTCATCATTTGTACTTGAACTTGTTTCTTTTTGGCATCAACAGGTATCCAGTTAATATAACTACTATTTAAATTGATGCACCAACCATTTAAGAGAATGGTAAAGAAATCGATGAATTGTACGAAGTACTTCAGTTTGAAATTGGTCAAACACTCAACAAAGATGCATCGCTAATTACTAGAGATTGAAATGCAAAGGTTGGAAACACAGAGGAAATGATAGTAGATGGAAAATAGGACCTGGGTGATAGAAACATAGCTGAGGATTGTATGAGAGAAGTTTACAAGGCCAATGAACTTCAACATTGTAGGGGCATACCACAGACACCTGTGTTCAGCATCCTAAATGGCAACTGTACACAGAGATATTACCAGATGAAATACCTAGCCCAAATGTCACCTTCCTAAGGTAAATCCCCAAAGATTCTATCCAAAAGACACAGTTACCAAGATTATTCAGACCTATTTTATTTAATTCTGAATATTAGCAGTTTCCAAAATGTCTTTTTCATACCGTGCAACCTGTGATAGTTGAAATCGGATGGGCTTGCCTTCTCCGTCTGGGTCTTACAAGTTTTGATATGTTGCAGTTAGACATTACTTTTCTGTCATTCTCTGTTTAATGGGAAATATTTACACTTTCCTTCTCAGACAGGGTTCTGCCTTACACAGGTTTTACTAATATTTACTTTTTATTGCCTACCTTCCCTCATTAAACAAACAAACAGGATCCAGGAGAATAGACCTTACCTGTCTTATTGAACTCTGACTTATCAGTGCCTAGAATAGCACCTGGTAGATACCAGAATTAGCAATGTCAATGAATAGAACTGTTTCAAAGAGTGTTCTTCACTATAATCTTTAGGGAAGGAGACCATTAGGCCTTTCTTCTGTGGCTGTGCTGGGTGGGTTTAAAGTGCCAACCTATAGGTTAATAGTCAAGGGCACACCATCCAAGGCCCTTATCCAACTACCACTGGGTCGATTCTGACTCAGTGATCCTATATAGAATTTTCAAGGATATGAATCTTTATAAGAACAGATAGCCTCATTCTTCTCCCATGGAGTGCATTCTGTTTGAACCACTGACCATGCGATTAGCATTTGACTACTTACCCAACAGTGCTACCATGGAGCCTTTCAGAGATCTTAACAACAACAAAACAGTAAACTCATTGTCATTGAGCTACTGGACTCATATCTACTCTGTAGGACAGAGTAGAACTGCCCCTGTGGGTTTCCCTGACTAAATCTTCATAGGAGTAAACAGCCTTAGCTTTCTACTGAAGAGTGGCTTGGCGTTTTAAATTGCTGCCCTTGTAGTGTGCAGCCCAACATGTAACCTGCGCTGTCACCAGGCTCAAATTACAAGTGTCCACTTCTGCAGTGAGCAGGGTTTGAACCTGTGTGGGAAGACCCCATTGTATTTCAAGTCCAATGCCTTAGCCATAGCTGCCACTCCTGTGACATAAGTGAAACTAAAATTCACAATGAGAGCTATAATAACATCTAATTATTTTTTTTAAGTTCTGTGCCATACACTATGGAATGCTTCTCATGGATTAACTCATTTGATCCTCTGAATAGCTTTGTCAGATGAGAAGTTGATAAGGTCATACAGCTGATAGGCCGCAACAATAACAACGACCCTTCTGTAGTTCCAGGGACCCTTCCCGTAACCACTTGGCAATGCCCAAAACCTATTACCAAAACCAGGAGCCCTGGTGTGTAGTGATTATGTGTTGGGCTGTGATCTGCAAGGTCAGCAGTTCAGAACTAGTAGCGGTTTTGTGGGAAAAAGATGGAATTTTCTACTTCAGTAAATAGTTACAGTCTATGGGGCAGTTCTACCCTGTCCTGTAGGGTTGTCAAGAGTTGGCATCTCCTTGATTGCAGTGAGTTTGGTTTTGGGTTTATTGTCATTGATTTGATCCTGACTCATGGGGATTAGTGGGTTTGAACCACCAACTTTGCAGGTAACAGTTCAAGGTTTACCTGACAGTGCCACCAGGGATCTTATATAGATACATGGTAAGTATGTGCTAAAAGAGGGAGCCTCATTATAACAGTGCATTAGGGATGATCTGGGTACAAAGAAACTAAAATCCCTTTTTTGGATAAGTGTTCATTGCAAGGAATCCAAATTAAAATAAGTACATCACTTTAAAAGACTAGCAGGTAAAATGCTAACTTAAAAATGATTACTAATATTAATTTGAAAATCACTGTTACTAATTTTAAACACCATAAATTTAGAAATGTAACTTGCAAAACATAAGTTCCACAAAGCATTTTTATCCTAATTCATATGAAAATCTGAACTATAGAAGCAGTCTTTAAATTTACTTAGATATCTATCTACTAGAGAGATTGTCTAAAATTTTTATCATCCATGTTTTCGTGTGACTATACATATATAGGAGTCTGTACAGTGCTACTGAATAGGCGTTAGGCTGCTCAAAAAAGCTCAGAGATTGAAATCCACCAGCCACTCCAAGAGATAAAGGCGAAGCTATAAACTGTCCTAAAGATGTACAATCTTGGAAACCCTATATAAGGTGAGATAGGAATTGCCTCCATGACAGTGAATTTAGATGAGTGTAGGATACATATATACATTTATTAATTATATTCCTTAGAATATCGCAACAGAATGCCGTGGACTCACATTTTAATAGCTCTAATTCACCCATAGGTATGTATCCAAGTAGCATTTTCCAAATATGTTTTCACAACATTTTTATATAACAGTTAATGTATATTTTATATTATTTTTTACTATCTTACATAGGTACTTATCTCTAAACCAGTTGAAGATAGGTGCATAATCCTTTGCCTCTAAATGATAAAATGGAATTGTTTCACTACACACCCCAACTCCAAACTCACTGGAATCGAGTCATTGTTGACAGATAGTAAACCCCTGTGGGTTTCCCCGGACTGTAAATGTTGACGGATGTAGAAAGCTCAGTCTTTCTCCCACAGAGCTGCTGTGGTTTCAAACTGCCAACCAAGAGGATAATAGTCTAAAGTGTAACCACTACGCCACCAGGGCTCTTTAGCCTAATTACAGAAAATGGCTTATCATTTTTCATAATTTTGATGCAAAGAATAACTGCTAACACAGAAATCTTGTTCCACTAAAACTGGCAAAAAGCATTAGCAACGCACTGGAGATGAAGGAGTTTATATATTCCACAACTAAATGAATCAAATCGGTTCTTACAATTGCTCATCTTCATAGGCAATGCATTAGTTACTTATGCCTTTAATTAAAAACTTGAAACATAAAAAAATCATGATGGCTGGATTGTTGAAGAACATGGAAAAATCAACTGGAGATCCACTTAACCTTCACACAAACTTTAGTTAGCAACATGTCCAATTATCTATTTAAATAAAAAGAACTTACAGATATATAATCTATGGGGAATATAGATATAATTTTTTTCTTCCAATAGCCTGTCAGAAAAAAATCCTCTGAATATTAAAAAAATATTATATTATCATGTTATTTGAATAATTCACTTTAGCCGAGAATTATTAACATTTCAAGGAAGTATCATTTGCAAATAATGTTCAGGAATAATTACAGTAGCTGAAATTTACTTACAAACTATTTTTTATGTGATGACTATGATTTGACAAATGCTTTGGACTTTGAAACACTAACCAGGGAAACTTGGAATGTAAATATGTTTCATTTCATTACAACATACAGTTTATTACAGTTCAAGATAAAGGCTTTAAAAATTCTTTTACAAATCAGATTAAAAATGGAGGCATATGATATTTACAAATATGATGAAGGTAATAGTCAGTGGGGAATATTTTGAATTGCAGTCCCTAGTTTTAAATAGATAAGAGAAAATTATGCTATGGGAGAGATGAAAATCTATTGTAATGACCTCAGTTTCTCTCAGATAGCCTGAGTCAACTAGGTATAAAGAAAATGCTTTTGAATCAGCTTCAACTTAAGGCCAAAGGTTATTGGTAGAGGTTATTATAGAGGTAAGAAGTATACTCAGCCAATAGTCAATGCTTACTTTCCCTACTCCCTCTGTATGCTTTGTAGATATTTCCTTTTGTCCCTCTTTGAAAATAGAATATATCCTAGCAGTCTTGGCCACCACAGATGGGTAAAAGAAATTCTTTCTTCAAACATGGAAGCCTACTCTGTGATGAGGATCAGGCAGTTAATAGTTATTCAAAGTGCTGCAGATGTAATAATGAATACTGATAGGGCTTCAGACCACTGCTTCTGTGAGAATGACAGTTAATGATGGCAAACAAATGATTATAGTTTAGTGAAGAAAAAAATTAACAAAGAAATAAAAATATTTCTAAACCTACAGATTTAAAAATGAGATTGCCAAGTAAAAGGGTTTATAAGATTTATGGCCTCAGAATGCCACAGGGACAGTTCTTTTCTCTCTTACAGGGTCTCTATGAGTTCGAATCGACTGGATATCAGGGTGATTTCTAGTGCAACTTGGAGGCTTAATTTAGACTTGTGCGAGGTTAGAGGGCAGAGGTTTGAGTCTAAAAATGTCGTTTATTATTAAAACATGTTGTTTATTATTAAAAATGCCATTCTCTTATTTGTTTTTTTCTGTTTTTCAGTAAATGAAACCCAGGATTGATACGTCTATAGGGACAGCAAATAGAACAAGGATATAGGCGAGGGGGGACGTATATGCAGAGTGAGGGAGGTAAAAGGGAGATGATATCAAGGTGATCAGTAAGGAAAAGTATGTTGGGAAGCTGATTCTTGAAGCAGTCGTATAATTTTGTCTGATGAGATTGAACTATGGAATGATATGACATATGTATTAACAACCAAGTAATAACAAATTAAAAGGGAAAAAACAAAAAACAAAACATAGATCCAAGAATTGGTTTGAGGCTCACACTGAATCCTAGCTCCAACTAAGGGACAATTAGCTCTTATATCATGTCCCTAATACTCGCCCTCAGGAAGAACACACAGAAGACATGATTGCAATAGCAAAATGTGGAGAAGCATGCAGATGGTGCCTGGCTAGCAGATAAAATACCTTCAGGGGTCTTAAACGCTTGTTTCCAAACAAGCAGCCATCCAAATGAGATGTCAACTAAGTCCACATGGAAGAGGTACACCATCAGTCACCGAAGGATGGTAGACCATATACAGTAATACAAAGCCAAAGGAGGGACTAGTATCAGAGGCAAAATGGTGAGAACCCGGTGTACACAGGGCTACGGTTGACAGTGGAGGCCAAGATTCAATTGTGGAGCGACATAGGAAGTAAGTCCCTGAAGAACTCCCTTGTTCTATAATTGAAGGGTTGGAAGAAAGTGGTTACTAAACAGAGAGATAAGCAGTAAGATGCTTAGAAGATCAAAGGGGTAAATTTGACTTGAACAGTTAAAACTTTCTCTGTAGATCCCCCTACACCCCCTTATGATGCATGCTAGACCTGATCTGGTTTCTTACATTGTCTGTATCTTTAGTTTGTACGGTTCTATTTGTTTTTTTTGTTTGTCCACATTACGATATACTTCAGAGGTGTCATGTCATTGGAGGGCACCCTATTGAAATTGTGTTATATGTTTTCCTGTTTTTCAATATATGAAACACATGATTGACGAGCCTATAAAGAAACCAAGTAGAATAAGGATTTCGAGGAGAGGGGGGTTCAGTGGTGGAGGGGGTATGAAGGGAAGACGATGTCAAGGGGACCATGTAGAAAAAGGATGCTTAGAAATTGATTGTGTTAGCAAATATACAATTCTGCTTGACATGAATGATATATAATATATATTGATGACATATGTTTATTCTAAACATGAATGATAATGTAAAATAACTACTTATTTGTATACAAGGAGCAATGATAAATAATTTGCATTCTATAAGTTAAATGAAACCTGCTCAATAAAAATTCTACTTATTTTGCAAAAAAACAACAACAAACAAATAAAAATTCCACTGAAGCTGGAAACTAAAAAGTAAATGGCAGGGTCGTTGAATGGAAGTAAAGGCTTTTAAGAGGGGTCCTGTGAACACCAGGAGAGTGGAAACGGTCTGTAAGGGTAGCCCCTGAGCTATAACAAGCAGAGAGAGGAAGACGGTTTCTGAGATAGATATGGGTCAGATTAAAAATGTAGATCATTGAGGAATTTAAAGCAGGGAAGTGATAGGACAGCATTTCCTTTGCTTAAGGACTCAAAAACAAACAAACAAACAACTTTTAGATTAAAATACACACATGTACATTTAAGACCACCATAACCATCAATGGATAACTTACCTACGACTGAAGGAAAACAAAACATTCCAAATGATATGAAGTCTTTTTGCTACTGTTTGACTGCTGATTAGAAGAGTACACTTTATTGAGATCTTTACCACACAATTGTTTTTGAATATCTACTTAGAATGCTACATAGAGTCAAAAGCAGTTTGAAAAATAACAGGTGTGAGGCAATACATAACTAACAAGATCAGCATATAAATAGTTGCTTGTTAGAATAACATCAGAGTTGTGATTACAAAACTTTGGGATTGAGGTACATATTTTGAAATTTCTGCATTAGTACTTGTATGCACATGAAGATGCTAATCAGATCCACCTCTACCCCCAGTCTGTGTCATATTGTGCTTTCAGCATCACTTATAATGGGGCTAAAATAAATAAGGTGCTGGACTGAAGATTAAGTAGAGGCAAAGAAAGAAAAAGTGATGACAGGGTTCCTAAACCTTTGAGACTTTAGAAACTAGTGTGGGGTGACAGATAAAAAACAGTACAGCCGCTACACTAAAAAGGTGGTGATAAAGGAAACTTTATGACAAGTCTAAAAAGGTGGTGATGAAGGAAAATTTATGACACACTTGTTAAGAGCATGGTTTGTATTGTGGGGAAAGGAGGAGGGAACCCTGGTTCAAATCCTGAATCCACCAATTACTACCTAGATTGGACTGAGAGTCGGTTGACTTCCTGTGCTAATTTCATCATCTTTTCAACGGGAATAATAATAGCATTTATTCATCAAAGGGTCATTGGGATTGCCAACGTAGGTTATATTTCTAAAGCACATAGTTCCGAACCTAGTTCACTGTAAGATGTCAAGAAATATTAGTTGTTTGTATAGCTGCAACAATGGGCTTAAACATAACAACAATTTTGAGGACTGCGTAGGTCCTGGCAGTGTTTCATCTGTAGGGTCTCTAAGAGTCAGAACAGATTGGATGGCACTTAAGAACAACAATCTATTACCTCACTTACAGCAGTCAAACTTTCAGAATGTTTCCCTGCATTCATTAAATATAGATCAATTCTGCCCTACAAGTGAAATTTATTTTTGCAGAAAAAGAATTTCTTCAGACAAATACATATTTTCAGGGTATTTCTTATATTCTACTTTTCAGCACTTCTTTATTTTATAAGATTCTTTATTATATATGCAGGTATGCATACATGTATATGTGTATGTTCATACATACATACATACGTGATATTTTATTATTTTATTGTGTCACTAGTAAATTCTATCTTTTTATCAATTTGCTATCAATTTAATATATGTCTTAAGACAATTGCATTCTTAATTCATGTGTTATGAGGCAGAAGCTAGTCAAATACAATGAATGACATTACTTCCACAGAACACATTTCTTTTCTTTCCTTTCCTTTGTTGCAGAAATTTAAAAAAATGTTCCCTGTGAATTTTTCTGCTTGAGGAAAACAAACAATAACAAAATAGCTTCAGAAGTGTTCAGTTTGTGACATGGATATAAAGTAGGACTGCAAATCTATCTTTAATGTGTTTGCTGTCTCTAGGTGTTTCTGACATCTCAAAAAATTACGTGATCTTAGGAACCATACATGTTTCAATGTCAATGTGGTATTCAAAGCTAGCATTTGAACAGAAAGGGAAAAAAAAGGAAAGCCAAGCTTTTTCTACCTAGGTCTTCTTTTATTTAGTATATATACGCAGTTTTTCTTGTTTATCTGGAGTAGTCTTATAGTTCTTTGAAAGATCAAGATACAGGGTCAGCGACTTTCTCCTTGTCCCCTGGATAACATCAGTATACCCAGGCTTTGCTCTGGAGCACAGAGAGAGGGCAGGAGGGAGGGAACAAAAGGAGGAGTGAGAGTAAAAGGGAGAGGGAGAGAGACCAGGAGGAAGAAGGAGAGAGGTGTCAGTAAGTATGTCCATCCAGGTAGATCCTTGAGATCAACATTTTAGCGCTACCCACTTCATAGAAATGCACAAAAAGTATTATGAACAGTTACCCGGAGGGCAGTGATGGCATTAGAACAACAGAAAAATGCTATAAATAAATTGAATTGATGGAGATAAACTGGCTAGCTCCCTCCCATGTGTTCTCCCTTTGTAATGGTTTTATGTCTAGCCAGGGTATGTCCTGGGACATAAGTATTTACTCCTGGCTGGTCTAAGGAGATTCACTATAAACATATCTGTATCTTTTATCCACATACGGTCAAGATGTAACATCAAATTGTACCGAAGCTTACACTTAATTCTAGCCTCAATCTAAGAACAATTAGTTCTTGTGACATGCCCCTGCTTGGTGCTGGACCTCATGAAGAGATCACTGAAGATATGGGTGCTATAGCAAATTGTGGTGAAGAAACTAGATGGTTCCTGCCTATCACAAATAGTGTCTGGGATTTTAAAGGCTTGTTTTCAAACAAAACAAAAACAAAAACAACATCCATCTTGAGGTCTCTGCTAAGTCCACAGGGAAGGAGCACACTAGTCTGTGTGCCTCAAGGATCAGAAATAATATAATCCAAATCTAAAGGAGGGAATAGCATCAGAGCTTACATTGTGAACATCTGGTTTGCAGAAGCCCAAGGACGACAGCGGAAACCCACTCGCAGAGTACATACAAGGATTAAGCCTCTGGTGAATCCCTTAGGGTCACTGTTTAGGGATATGAATAGCCCTACTATCAGACAGAGAAGCATTGTACTGTCGATTATGCAAGATGCAGTTAGGTCAAAATGTAATATTTTATTATTTGATCTCCCTTTTGACCCATTTTAAAGCTGTTGCATTTTTTTTAAGTGATGAGGAAATACACATGTATTAAGCCCCTGGTGAATCTCCTCTGACTGTGGACCAGGGATGTGAATAGTCTTGCCAACATGCAGAATGCATTGGCAAGTTGATTGTTGCACAGTTGTCTTATGATCGCTTTAAATTTATAGTAGTTTTTAATATTTTCTGCTTTCTTTTCACTTGAATTAAAAAAATTTTTTATTTGGTTGTTCTTGTTTTTGTTTTAATGTTTTTCTGTACATGAAATTCAGGATAGGTCAATCTATAGAGATAGTAACTGCATTAATGGTTCCATAGAGGTATGGAAAAGGGAGGTTCGGGAGAAACGGGGAACTGATAATGATGAGTACAAGGCTGAAAAAAAATTCTAAACTGATTGTGGTGATGATTATGAAACTATTCTTTATGTGACTGAACTATTAAATTGTATGATATACAAATTACATGGAAACATATTAACTGAGTGGCAGATGGCAGAGAAAAAAATCAGTTAGATTGCAATGTGGGTAAAATATACCCCAAAAGTTATCTAAAGGTGGAAGGTAAGGCAAAAGAGACACTGTATTGAATAAGCAAATGGAATGCCTAATCTCAGCCTTTCATTTTTACCTCTTTTGCTTTATCCTATCTCTATAAACATATTATCAGTTTTGTGATGATATCATAAAGTGATTATTTTGATGGTAAAAAGGGGAGGGAATTGAAGTAACATGTTTATATAGTAATATATTTTAGGAAATACTTAATCTAGGAATAAAGACACTAGTGAATTAAAATTAATTTAGATAAAAATATAAATGTACCAACTGGAAAAAAACATGATGAACATGGAAGTGCATTATGAATTAAATTAAAAGAGTACTTATATAATAAGTTAATATTATTCAATGTGTACATTATTGTTATTCCTAATCAAAGCAGAATAAAACTAGCAAAAACTAGGGATAAATATTTAAAGTAGGGCTCGAAAAATATTAATATATTTGCTTTTGACTATTTTTAATAGTTTTATCAACATATAATTCACATATCATAGACTTCAATAATTCAGTCTTATTTAAAAGAGGTACACAATCATCATTACAATCATTCTAGAACATTTTCTTCCTTTTTGTCCTTGTTGCTGTTAGCTCCCCATTTCCCTCTAACTTCCCCTCCCATACCCCCAAATAAGCTATTATTCCAGCTACTGTCTTGATAGATTTGCCTATCTTGAATTTCATATTCTGAAAAACATACAAAATTAAAAATAAATATAGAATAACCCCTGCTCATTTACTATTTATATAAGACTTTCAGTTAATCAAAATGATAACAAAATTGGACTGAAATTGAAATGTATAAACCAAGCATGAGCAATGACAGATGATAAATCCAGAGAAAATTATAAGCTAACTTAATATTTAAGGTGCTAACTATATATTTATTTTGTAAAATGGTGATATGCTTGAAAGAGACCCCACAATTGTATATACCTATATGTCTGGATATTATGACAAGACATAAAAGCCCGTGTCACAAGCTAACGCCATTAGGGGAGAAAAGCGATTGCTGCTAGAGGGGCATCCGTGGTTTTGGATTATTGATGTGATGATAGAAGAAATTAATTAAATGGATTTTTTGGAAGCATATGAAAAATGCTATTTAAAAAGGCAATATGAGTCCCAGGGAAATGCTATCATTGAATAAAAAAGAGTTAAACATGTAATAAAGGTATTTCCTAAGCTCACAGCTACTCGCCTATAAAAATGAAACCCGTTGAGCCTTCTTATATTTTAGAATGCAGAGACAGAAACTACTCATAAGTATTCAGTTTATAAGCTGTAGGGAGCTTTTTCTTAGCGTTTCAAACTGTCTGATAAAGAAGCCTCCTTCTCCTGGTATAATCTGCTGCTATTTTTCTCTTCTAAAAATGACTGATTGAAAATACCACCGAGATCCCCCCTTTATGAAAACATAAAAGCACTATATACATTGCTCCTCAGGACAGGTATACATCAAATATAGTGGCAGGCCATGAGTGGTTTAGAGCTATTGTGATGCTGAACTTAATATATGCACATTTGCAAAGCAAGAGGATATTAATCAATCATAGAAAGTCATTAAGTGCAGCTCTGCACAATGGTAGACCCCATCTTGCTTTCCTTTGATGCCACTTGGCTTAAACCTCAACTCAGGCAGCAGTGTTGTCCTTCTGAGAGTAGGTTTTGTGCAGTTCTGGACAAGCTGAAAATGGTATTGTCACAGCCCATTATAATTTTCATAGCAGTCATCCTGCTGCCTTAGGAATCAAGTCTGTTTTGTATGCATAAAAGAAGGTCCCAAGACCCGTGCAGGTTGGTAGGTGGTTATTTCTGGCTGTAGTTTTTGCTAAGTTTCTAAATCAGTCCTGCTTTAATTAGGAGCTTTACTTCTGAGTTATTTTGATGTTAATAATATATGGCTGTCTCACTCCTTGTACATGTTCCCAAACAGTGATACAAACATTATTAAATCTAATCAGTGTTTATGTAGTATTCCATATGCTACCCACTGGGAATCTTTTGAAATGTCATTTTATTGGATAATGCATAAAGAAAAGGTTGTTGTATTCAATAATATATTTTTATTTTTTCAGGCCATGCTTTTTAAAGGAAATCTACTGATGGTGACTGCTTTCCATTTGTAGTTGACCATCTTTGAAAAAGAATACTTTGTTTGATATAATTATATACAACATATATTTAAATTCCACAAAGGCTTTCTCATCCAAAGAGTACAATAATTAACTTTCTCTTGACAAAATTAGAGAACAGACACAGTGCTGCAAAATGACTTAGATCAAATGAAGTGGACCATGTTAAAAGGATGCCTCATAGAAATACTGAGCATGAATAGAAAAGCAGTCAACATGCCTAAAATGCTGAACATAACACTAACAAGAAAAACCAAGCAATGTCAAACTAACTCTTGCTTGAGATAATTGAGTGACTTCCCAGAGTAGAATACCATGTTAATACAATGTCCATCCTGCCCTTTGTCTATTAATTGTGGCGCAGCTAATTAACTTGGTATGACCTTTCTCTCCATAGTCTTTATAAAGCCCACTAAATGATTGGGTCGGACCCTGGAAATAATGCACATTGATTCTAAAGTGGTGACTGGTCAAATTTGCCATTCTGTTGGACATATAAACAAGCAAAGAATGAGGAAACCTTACAACCATTAAGAAAGAAGAGCCATGACTGAAGCACTAATTTTGGACTCTAAGATCCCTCTGTGGAGAGGGAGACACACCAGCAGTGATGTCCACCCCAGTAACTGTACCAAAAGTGGCCCTAAGACCACAGGCCAGAACAGCAGGTTTCTAGGCCCAAGGAGTAAAGTTGAGTGCCTTCAGATAAGAGGCTGGCTTGCAAAATTGGGTGGCTTTTAGGTATTTCAATATGCTATAGGAGCTCTGGTGATTTAGTAGTTACGCACTGGGCTAGTTGTTAGGCAGCAAAGTTAGCAATCTGAAACTACCAGCTTCTCTAGCAGGATAAAGACTGTTTGCTACTCCTGTGAAGAGATAACAGTTTCGGAAACCCACATGGGCCATTCTACCCTGTCCTATAGCGTTTCTGAGTCAGAATTAACATGATGGCAGGGAGGGTTTATTTTGTTTCTTTGTGGTTTTTTAAAATGTATTTTATTGGGGGCTCGCTCTTATCACAATCCATACACACATCCATGTGTCAAGCACATTTGTATATATGTTGCCATCACCATTTTTAAAACATTCTCTTTCTACTTGAGCCCTTGGTACCAGCTCATTTTCCCCCTCCACCACCATCCCTTCCTTCTCATGAACACTTGATCATTTATAATTTTTTGCCATGTCATACACTGACTGATGTCTCCCTTAACTCACTTTTCTGTTGTCCTTCCCCCTGGAAAGGGGATATATGTCAATCATTGTGATTGGTTCCCCTTTTCTCCCCCCACCTTCCCTCTACCGTCCCGGTATCACCACTCTCACCACTGGTCCTGAGGGGTATATCTGTCATGGATTCCCTGTGTTTCCAGCTCTTATCTGTACCAGTGTACATCCTCTGGCATAGCCGGATTTGTAAGATAGAATTGGTGTTTTATGTTTCATTGGTGCTATACTGCACCCTGACTGGCTTGTCTCTTCCTTGTGACCCTTCTGTAAGGGGATGTCCAACTGTCTACAGATGGGCTTTGGGTCTCTACTGTGCACCCACCCCACCCCAATTCACGTTTATTTGTGTTTTTAAGGGAGCTTGGTAACACTTGCTTTGGGCAAAGGCCCAAGCTAATAGACTGAGGACCAGAGAAAGATATTTCTGGCTACTGATGAGAAGAGGCTCTGTGGACAGAAGAACATAATTCTTAATGTTTCTGGATCTTGACTTAGCTTCCCCATGATCATGAGTACTGTATTTTCTGTGACTTCTGTGTGGCCATTACAAGGGCCAGAGCAGAGAAGTGCTGTGGGAGGAAAGATAGATGTCAGAATAGGGCAAAAAGGCTTGGAGGGGTAGCAGTAGGTCTACCTCACCTAATTTGGCCTCTCACTCAAACTCACTGCTATCCACTCAGTTCTGACTCATAGTGACCCCTTGTTAGTCTTTGAGACTGCAACTGTATATGGGAGTAGAAAGCGCAGTCTTTTCCCTATGGGTCTGCTGGTGGTTTGGAACTGTCGACTATGACTTCAGCCCAGGGCATAACCACTACAACCATCAGGCCTCCTCAAAGGAGGCCCAATATGGCCTCCATGCCATTCTGGCAGAGATCAACCACTATCATTCAATATAGGTATTAGAAAGCATTCTAACTAGGTTGGCCTCCTCTTCAAATCACTACAATATATTCCCAAAGATGTTCTTCCATATTTCCTCTCCTTGAGCAAAACTATTAAGTGCTTTATGGTTCCAAGAGGAAAAGTTGCAGTTAACAACCTCATACTATGCAAATACAATTTCACTCACAGAAAAACATGTTCACATGCATAAAGTGGGCAATATAAGCTGTCCATTTATCACTTCATCATATGACAAACAATGATTATACCCAGAGTCATTGCCTTCACATGCTGAGACGACTGACATATCTTTCAGAAAAACAATGTACTTCTTTAATTCGCTAGCAGTTTCATGTAGATGGCTTATATTATGACTGTCTGAGTAGAAGTGTTTTCCTCTGGGCATTTGTACCTTCCCATCTTAAGCAGCAGGGCCTTTTATATTTCACTAGGTAGTGGTTGCTCCAGATCTCCCAAACCTTTGTGCCGTAGTACAAAGTAACACAATCTGTCTGTTCGATTAGACAGAAAAACACCAAGGACAAAAAATGATATGCATCATTAAAAGATGCAAGAGATGAAAAGCAAAATTTTCTTTTGGTAAAAGATTTAAACAATCTGTTTGCATAGTCTATCCATTGTGGATGTGAGGTTGGCTGGTTTGTGAATGTACTGATCTTACAGTGCTTTCTAAACACGATGGCATTCTTTCCAAATAAGTAAGATGTTATTTAATGCTAGTAAACTATAAAGGGTTTTCTTCTCTCTCCACCCCCCCACCCCCTGCAAATCTATCCTAAAAAGCTACGAGAATGTGTGATTTTTCTACTGTTTACTTTTATAGTTGAAAGAAGGACATTGAAAGCCTGGCAAGGCAGGCACTGCTTTTTATATTTAATGAAAGGAATTATATATGAAATGACAAGGCAGTTGCCACCTGAAAATATTAAGCAGCACATCTGACTTTTAGCTATAGACAGAATTTGTTTGCTGCTTTTCTTATATAGCTTTCTGTACAAAAATACTCATAAACAGTGCAACCCGCCCCACGAGCCCATCAGCACCCTCAGCTTCAGACCAGCCAAAATCATTAGAGACAATGGGAATACACCACTTGAAGGCTTTGAATGACCAGTAAAACAGTGATTTGTTTGAAAAATATCTTACTAAAGGTGGATCATATTAGGGCAGCAAAGTGTGACTGCATTTTTAAAGGGTGGTTGTTACAAGAGTCAGTGTATAGATCCCATTTGTATAATAAGATATAAAATTATAGAGATATTATTTGTATAAATAGTGCATAAATACTATTTGGTTTGCATAAAAACAAGGAGTAAATTAAGTTCCACATATCACTTGATTAGATGAGGGAAGATTCTTTCCTTTCCAGATCTTTATAAGCACTGGGAACATTTTAACAATTATATGTCAGAAAGATTACTATTTGTAAGGATCGATCACAGTCTAAAGCAGATGGTAGAGTCTCAAAAGATTGTTGCTTCCTGTTAGTTGGGAAGAAAATCTCGAAGCGCTTCCACTAACTTAAAATTTTAGTAGTGGGTTTGCCTTTGAAAGGTATTTTTATTTATTTACTTTATGTATGTCTTGAAAAATTGAGTCAGAATCTATAAATTCAGCTGAACTCCCAGACGCTACTTAGTAAACCAGTGGCCAAAAGTCAGCAATTGTTTGTGTGTGTGTGTGTTCTCATATGCCTTCAGGCACATACACGTAATTTTGTGCTTCAAGGGGTCAGTTACCCATAAAAACAAAGATCAACCCTCATGAAACATATTCCAGTGCCCTTTGGAAGTAATTGAAAAAAATGGCCATTCCCAATACTCATTCCCTTTCCTTTTGGCATTGCCCCATTCAATATCATATGTTTAGTTTCTTGCTAACCCACAAAATACATTTTGTTAATACTCTACTAAACTTAAAGAAATGTGCCATGAGTGATATTATTCGTCTTTGGAGTACATTTTTTTAAACAGCGTAAAAAAGAAGGGCGATAAACATAGAACACTGACTCCAATTCACCATATATGCATACGAATTTGGGTCTTGAAAGTATGTTTTTCCTACAGGGGACAACACTGATGACACAGTGAAGGAATTCCGCCTGATCTGATCCCACCACACCAAGGCAAAACACTAAGGGCGTGGAGCAGAACAGCAAGGGGAGCTGAGCAACCAAGTCCCCAGGGAATACTAAAAATACACTTTGGGGTCAGGGCTTGGCGCCCCAACAGACTCGACTAGAAAACACTCCTAAAGGCCAACAAACAGTCTTTGAAATAACTAAAAGCTTTTCTTTCTTGTTGCTGTGTTTTATTTTGTTTTGTTGTCATTGGCTTATTGTTGTTGTAGTTTTCTTTTGTTGCTTGGTTTTGCTCTGTCTTGTTTATGTGCATGTTATTACCTCCGCAGGTCTGTCTAAATAAGATAGGCTCGATGAACAATATGGAAGAGAAAACAATGGGACCGACAGTTCCGGGGAGACATGGGAGAAGGGGAGGTGGGGATAAAGGTAGTGGTGTAACAAACCCAGGGACAACGGAACAACAAATGATCCAAATCGGGCATGTGTAGGAGGCATGGTAGGGCATGACCAAGGGTAATGTAACCAAGAGGACTTTCTGAAACCCTAATGAACATGATAGTGGGACAAGAGAAAAGTAAAAGGAAATAGAGGAAAGAGCTAGGAGGTAAAGGGCATTTATAGAGGTCTAAATAAAAGCACATACATATGTAAATATATTTATATATGAGGATGTGGAAATAGATCTATGTGCATATATGTATAGACTTAGTATTGAGGTAGCAGATGGACATTGGGCCTCCACTCAAGTACTCCCTCAATATAAGAATACTTTGTTCTATTAAATTGACATTCCATGATGCTCACCTTCTCCACAAAATCGCTGAAGAAAAAGAGGGTACATAAGCAAATGTAGTAAAGAAAGCTGATGGCACCCGGCTATCACAAGATACAGCATCTGGGGTCTTAAAGACTTGAAGGTAAACAAGTGGCCATCTAGCTCTGAAACAACAAAGCCCACATGGAAGAAGCACACCAGCCTGTGCGATCACAAGGTGTCAAAGGGATCAGGTATCAGGCATCATCAGAACAAAAAATCATATCATTGTGAATGAGGGGGAGTG
>NW_022103942.1:7278890-7301873 GCF_000313985.2 Echinops telfairi
TATGGATTGTGATAAGAGTTGTAAGAGCCCCTAAGAAAATGATTAAAAAAAGAAAGTATGCTTTTATTGCCTTCATAGTGGTCTCCAAAGTGAGAAATAGAAACAATCTATTTTCATTAAACACAATGGGACATGTATTTAATGAATACATTAAAATTCATTTACAATGAAATTTTCAAAGCTATTTCTTATTTTTGACATTTCATGCATTTGACACTAACTGTTGTTAATACACTTTCATAAAATTGTAACATTTCCAAATTATGTCACATATATTTTAACGGTATACATTTGTGTGTCATTTGCTTCAATATGCCTAAAACCTAATGGATTTCTATTATGATTTTGAACCAAGATTGCAGAGCCACTTTAAAGGTCTGGTAAATGGTCACTTGAAATATGAGGCGGCTTCAAAAAGCTTGTGGAAAATGGAATTAAAACAGAATGGCAAGCTTCAAAAATTTTGTAAAGCCTTCCCCACAGATATACACATATGTGACTATATATCATGAACAATATATATGAATTTAAATTAAATCACATTATGTGTATTTATACTGTTATTACTTCTAATGATAATAGTCTAAAAGCAAAGAAAAACTAGGAGGAAAACATTATGCTAATGATAGTTAAAGCCATTTTGTTATGTGCTGTGGGCTATGATAATGCCTACATAATTTGCTACTTTCATTTCCAATATCTGAAAATTCACACGTCATACTTTGTTCACTGATGTATACAAAATGAGGCTGTTATAAAGTTCTACTACCTACTATAATCTAATATTTCACCCCCCAAACCTTGGAAATATAATCCTAGCTCTCTAATCCATATAACACCATTCAGATTTTAATTCTTCAACTACTACTCTTACTTCTACATTCAGTTATTAAAGGATAGCATAATGCTATTCTAAATGGTTCACAGCTTCAAAAATGTGCTCCTGTTCAGTCATCATTAAAATGATGTCATAAAGGATAAGTGGCAGCATAGTGAATTCATAAATAATAAATGAATTAGTAATAAAATCTCTAATCATATCTTTTGAAATTAAAGATGTCATGAATGAATATATTTTATATCTTTTTTTTACTTCTCTACTCAATATAATGCTAAACATTTCAAATAGAAAGAAAATCACTTTGATTCGCTCAAGTATAAAGGTAAAACAATTATCCAAAACTTACGATTTAGCCATATTCACTCCAACTTCAACTTGAGCGATAAGTTCCATTGCAAGTCCTGTGTACCAGGAAACAATGGAGTCCCCAGCAAATCCTCAAGGTTGCTTACTCTAGGAGTAACACTCAAGCTTATAATCCTGAGGCTTTTGGACCAATTACCATCTGGATATTTAATATAAACAAATAACTAGGCTTTTTTTCAGGATGGGGTTAGAAAATACTATTATGACTCAAACAAAAACTCAAACTCTTTTCCATGGAGCGGATTCTGACTCATAGCGACCCTATAGGAAAGGGTAGACCTGCCCCTGTTGGTTCCTAGGTCTGTTCACTGTTGAAGGGATAGAAAGCACAGTCTTCTCCCAAGGTGCTGGTGGGTTTGAACTGCAGATCATGCTTATCTCAGCCCAATGCTTAAACATGACACCACCAGGGCTCCTCATTTATGGGAGTAGAAAGCATTCTCTTTTTTTCTGAGATATTATGGCTGTAAGCAGAGAAAATGAAATACATATATTTAATTCCTATTTATTTACTTATTATGTGCAGAAACTATTCTTTTCACTCCAAACAGTAATTGAGTCCCTTCTTAGTAAGAGATGCTATAGGAGGCACTAGCACTAATTGTTGTTTTGAAATAATACCATAAGAGGAGCCTGATCCAAGCTATGGTAATTTTCATTTGCCTTGTAAGCATGTAGAAGGTGGACAAGAATAAGAAAAACCAAAGAAGAAGCATTACTTTGGAGTTATGGGGGTGTCAAATACTATCATTGACTGCCAGAACAATAAACAAATCTGTTTTGGAAGAAGTACAGCCAGAATGCTCCTTAAAAGGGAAGACAGCAAGACTTTCACTTACTCTAACATGTTATCAGGAGGGAATACTCCCTGAAGTAGAATGTCATGCTTGATAAATTAGAGGGTCAGCAAAACAGATTAAGTCTCCCAAGGTGATGGATTGGCACGGTGGTTACAAAAATGGTCTGACGCATAAGCAACTTTTCTGGGAATGGTGCATGACCATGACATGGCAATATTCTTTTCTGTTATAAATAAGGTTGCTGTCATGGATCAAATTGTGTCCCCTTTCAAAATATATGCCAACTTCTCTATGCCAGGGTTCCCAGTACCCTGTTTTGTGAGGTGTTTTAAATCCAAACCTCTGTGGTTAATGAGGCAAGAGTATGATGGAATGCATCACCCTGGCTCAAGCCTCCACCTTTGCCATGATCAGGTTAAACGTATTTTCCCTGAAGTGTAGCTCGCATCACTTTTTATCTTGCGAGAGATTGGAGGAGAGAGGAAGGGGCACAGAAAGAGGGAAACCGACTACCACCTAAAAAGCAGAGGCAGGAGTTAAGAACTTTCCAGGGGCCCTGTACTGAGAAACTTCTACAGTTGTTGGAAAATTGATGCCAAGACACAGAGAAATAACTCTCGGAGGAAGGCGGGACTCATAGAGGTTGAATGGACAGAGGGACCTTCCCTCCCAGCCATCCAGGAGAGAAAGCCTTGTCAGAGAGTTGGCAACAGGAATTCAGACTTCAAGTCTCCTAAACTGTGAGAGAGAACGTTTGTTTCTCAAAGCCATTCAGTTATAGATTTAGGGATAACTAGATGATACTAATAAATTCCTATCAAATTCTATACATTGTTATTCTTTTTGTATTACCTTATTATCACCAATGTTGGGGTAGCTAACTAAGAGAATACTAGATAACTAAGGAACAATAAATAGTGACTAGATAACAGTTAGAAAACACCCTTGAGAGCCAACAAACAAACAAAACCAACCAGAATGCTCATATAAGCAAGCATGGTGAGACATCATCTCTCATACTTTGGACATGTTGTCAGGAGAGAGCAATCGCCAGAGAAAGACATCATGTTTTGTAGAGTAGAGGGGCAGCGGAAAAAGAGGAAGACCCTTGACAAGATGGATGGATACAGTGGCTACAACCAAAGGCTCTAACACAGAAACAATTGTGAGGTAGGCGTAGCCCTGGACAGTTTTCTTCTTTTGTACGTAGTGTCTGTCTCTATGGGTTGGAACCAATTGGAGAGCACCTAACAACAACAAGTTGGAAACAACAACACCACTAAAAACACTTGACGGTTTTGATGGCTTATGTAATTATGTGTGCCCTTTCATCGATTCTGACTCATAGTAGTCCTAGAGGGCTGAGTAGAACTGTCACATCTGGGTTCCGAGGGTTCAGACCATGCAGAGTGGTCAGTGTGTTCAATCTGCTGACCTTGTGGTCAGTAACCAAACATTTAATTATTCCACCACTGTGAGTTTTTTAATGGCTTATCCAAGAACCAACTTACTGACGTCCAGTCCATTCCATCTTTTATCAATCCTACTGGACAAGGCTGACTACCCCTCTCGATTTCTGAGGCTGTCATTCTTTATGGAGAATAAATCCTCCTTTTTTGTCTGAGTAATGTCCTACAGAAAAAAGCCTTGGTGGCATAGTGGACTAAGCACTGAGCTGATAACCACAAGACCTACTGTTCAAACCCATCAGCTGCTCTGTGGGAAAAATATGAGGTCATCAGCGAGAGTAATGATTAAGTCTCAGGAATTCAAAGGAGAAGGTCTACCCTGTCCTATGGTTTCCCTGAGTCTGAAACAACCCGATGACTGTGTTTTGTTTTTGTTTTTTGGCAATGTCCCACCAAAAATTGAAATTCCTCTCATAAGAAAATTGATGATTAAAACTCATTTTTTATTAGCAAAGCAATATTAAAAGCATAAGGGATAGATAGAAATGTAAGTAAATTCCAAATCAGCATCTATCCATGGTTTTTCTTATTGTGTTACCTCATTATTCATTATTTTAGGGATAGTTAATGAAAATGTTTATATTTAATACTATAGATTTAAAGAGCTAAGAGAAAACAGTATCTGGAGGGGCTTATCAAACTACAATATTATTGAACTTCTTCCTTAAAAGGGGAAATAGTATAGGTACAGATGTTTCTTGGAGATTCTTTTTGTGTTTGAGGTAGAGAGAATATCCTATTCATATATAAAGAATATTAAAAATAAAATTGAAATATTTTATTTAAGTTTAATATTTCTACAGTTTTATCACTATCTATATCTACTTCTCAGACATTGGGCTGCTAAATGCAAGGTCAGTGGTTCAAATCCACCAGCCATTCAATGGGAGAAAGATGAGGCTGTTTACTCTCATGAAGATTTACAGAATCTATTCAATGGCAATGTGTTTGCTATTTATTGCCCCCTTTATTTGATGGTCAAGACACTGGCGATGATCTGATATCTGAAAACAGTAATAAAGGTACAGTGAGAAGATTACAATCAGTGGCAAGGTCAGGATATATTGGTTATTAAAAGTAAAGAAATAATGCAAATAATTAATGTTCCATTAAGTCAGTCATGTATATGGACAGTAAGTGGTACCATCTTCACATTATTTCATGAACACAAATGATAATATTTCTATTTATTTTTCCTCTAGTATTATTAGTCAAAAATATATTTCTTCCAAAAAGGTCATATCTTTAAGATCAAGTTCAGCACATGTTGGTAATTCCTCCATTAAAAATGTATGGTTTTAATATGTGTCTGATTTGACCTGAACTATTTTCAGGTCACGATAGGTACAAGAACAATACTTGTTTATAAACAACTCAAATGCATCAATCCTCACTTGAAAGAAAGGTAACTGACATTTCATTTCTGAATTTTGCTTTGCATTCCCTAGGCAGGTGAGGTAAAGATATTTTTAAAAACTGTTGAACCCCTAAAACAATGCTTATTTTAAAGCATTCTTTCAAAGTTATTTGTGTTTTCAAAAGAAAATCTGAACACTGACAAAATGATGGAGAGAACTGAAGAAATTACTTTGCAATCAGAAAAGTGATGGTTGGGTTGCAAAGCAAACTATGATATTTTAATATTTTCAGCACTCACCTGCTTTAGCTCATTGCTTACAGATTGCACCTAGAATGGACACAGTAATCCTTGGTCCAAACTCAACATAAATTCATCCCCGGTTTTCAGAAAATAATAGGAGCATTACAATAATCATCATGCAATTCATATTCCAAACAATTTGCTTTCTCATCTTGCCTAGACACCCTGCACTGGTTTCTATTACGTTTCTCTTTCGATGCATGCTGTTCCTATTATGGAAGCTAGTGCACATCTAACATTTTTATTTGGCATGGCCCCCAATACATAAATACATTTGTCTCATCTACACAAGACAGTTGCAGAATTTGCTCGAGGCAAATGGAAACCCAGAGGGAAACTAGTCAACTTGCCAAAACATATTTTTTCCTTAATGTATAAATAAAGTTTATCTCAATATGTTTTGAGGTATAGAGAACAAGAACTGGATCATCGCCCTTCACCAAACTGCCCCTGTTCCCCAATCCTAGTCTACTTATTTCTTTGGCTTTACCAATCTGGGGTTATGAACCAATTGGAAGAGGAGGAACAAATGGGAAAGGAGAAAAGGAAAAGGGAGGGGAAGCCAGATCACTTTGGCTTCTTTGAATCAGTGTCTCCGTGGTAGATATAGGAAATGCTGATATTTGTATGGTAAATGGACAAGGTTCCTCATCTGCTAAGGCAACCAGCTAGAGGGCCCTGAATATCCCAAGAGCAAAGGTGATTGATCGCACACTAAGGCTTAAATTTTGTGGCTCGAGACACTTTATCTCTAAATTCGACATAATTTACAAAGACAAAATTTAACACCACAGTATCATATGTAGTTGGAATACTTATCTGTTTCAAGGAACCAGAAACAAAGAGTTCGTTTAATGGGTGTCAGACCTGGTCATTTAGCCAAAATCACATGAAGAAGCTCAGAAGAGATGTTAGAAAACAATAATCATTTGCTTAATAAAAATGTGAAGCCACTTTTCCTAATGTTTTAAAATGATGCAGAAATACACAATTAGAATCCACATAATTCTGATTCAGTGGGACTCATTGGTCAGGCACTGGATTAGGCTTCTAAGTGTTCATATCTTTCATCTGATCCACATAACTAAAAGATAGATGAAGAGGGTTTATGGTAACAGATGATGCAATCATACAACCCTACCAACTAAGGGTACAACTAAAATATGAACCCCGATTTCACCTACTCCAACGATCATACTCTCTCTACGAAAGCTGAGTGTGTGTATATGTGTGTGTGTGTGTGTGTGTGTCCAAAGAATGATGCCTTCTTTCCACGAAGTCTTACACAGAAAACAGGTTAGGGAATAGATGAAAGTGAAGCTTCACTGGTTGCACTGTGGGTAGAGGACTAAAGTCTGATGCACCTTCATGGAATTCCCTTAAGTACCTTTAGAAAAGATCGTGTTGAATCATAAAACCTTAAAATCCACGTTCACTTAAATGCGAGCCTCTAGTAAAAAACGATATTTACAATACAAGCACATGCATCTCTGTTATACTACAAACTTGTCTTACAGAACAAGTTTCACTTGTGTATTCTTTTCTGTCATTCACAGGGTCTTTAAGACAGTGAGAAGAAAGGAAGACCCTAACAAAAGAAGGAGAATAATAAATGAAACTAAGTATACGGTCAACAGCCATATATTAAAGTCTTATTTCTATAGAAATTGTAGAATATTCTTTCTCATCATCTATTCCTGTTTCCTCATATGTATGACTAGGGCAGGCAAATGTTAAGAATGTGACCTGATTATGCTTATAATGAAATCTTAATTGAAATATTTCTCTGCAATTAACTCAAGCCTGCCTCTTCCAGCAACTCAGAGGGACTACTTATGCTCATAAACGACATGTTAGCTTGAAAATAATAGCTTGAACAAGCAGCCTCTGTGGCTTCTACATTTGAACTGAATGATTCATTTAAGTATTCCTTTAAATTCTCTAACACCTTTGCAATCCAATTTTATTTTTCCCCTTTATAAATCCAAATGCAGAAGAAGACATCAGCCCCCACAGTAGACAAGATATGGATCACAGAGCCTGCTAGTGAACAAAATAAAACAAAAAGATAAGGCACTGCAAACTGATTGACCCTTATCTATAATTCATCCTGAGCAAATACTATGACCCCTCTAAAAAGTATTACCAAAATGGCAAGGAAGCCACATCTGACCTCTGCTGGCTTCAGTAAGGAGAGGGAGAATCCATCTTTCCACCAGCCCTAGGCCTATTGTCACAAGGCGAAGGGCAGACAAGCCGCTACCCTCTTCCATTCTTCTTTATCCAATTCTGACACCACTGGTACTCTAACTCTCTGCTGGGTTTAATGATCCATTGCAATGGCCACACAGAACTCAAGACAATCCTTGCAGTAATGGGGGTTTATTAAGCAGGCTAACAAGTTACCACAAGTCTAAATTAGAAAGCATTAAGGAGAGAGCATTTTGTCCACAGCAGTGCTTCACCTTAGCCAACAGCCAACTGTGGGTCTAGTTCTCAGCCTGTCAGCCACTTAGTCCCTTGGCCTCTGCTTGTGGGTCAAGAGGGCCACCTGCTGTCCTGCCTCACAGTTGCAGTCTCCATGCTGACTGCTCATCCTCATGGTTTCTTTGCCTCAACCTCTGGTCTCCCTGTGGCATGATTTCCACGCCTAAGGCCATTTCAGGCAAGGGGGGGGGGTGTTTCCCATGTGCTCTTTAGTAATGCTTCTTCCTTCATGGTTCCAGGAATCCTTTTCCTGCTTTGAAGATAGCTCTCTCACAGCCAGAGGAATGGCAACTAAAATTAACCCATTCCTTTGATTATTGTTTCAAGTCCCACACAAGCATTTGTTGGGAGGTACAGAGACATCCATAGAAAGAGATGTCCTTTGACCAAAAGTTGGCTAATTTCTGATTGAAAAGCAAGTACACACTACAAATTTTCCATGATATTATAATCTCAGAGAAACCATTGTACCCTGTCCTATAGGGTAGCTATGAGTTGGCATCAACTCAATGGCGGTGAAAGTATGAGGAATGAGCCTAATATCAGAGTTGATCTAAGGAAATTTATTATTCAATGAAGGTGCTTCAATAATTTCACTGAAAAATAGAATTGAAATATAATGGATGATTTTCCATGAACGTTTGAAGCCCCTTTGTATTTTACTTTCAGGTTTTATAGATATATTATTACTAGCCAAGCCAGTCACATAAGTGAGGTATGATGTTTATTAAATGTGATCTTTCATATATCCCCCTATATTCCTACCCGAATACAGTTTTGTCCAATGGGATAGCCTAATACTAACTCGATTCCATGGTCCTATTTTCCACATTTGATCACAGGCCATTGGTTCTCAACCTTCCTAATGCGGTGAAACTTTAATACAGCTCCTCATGTTGTGGTGACCTCCGCAACCATAACATTATTTTCGTTGCTACTTCATAACTGTAATTTTGCTACTGTTATGAATCAGGCGACCTCTGTGAAAGGGTCGTTCGACCCCCAAAGTGGTCACAATCCACAGTTTGAGAACTGCAGTCATAGACCATAAAGACAATCTTTTATAATTTGTATATACCAACATATAGTTATTCTAGCTGAATCTTAACAGATTTAGAGTGACAGAAAGTAATGAACAAAAATAATAAAAACAAAGAAGATGAGCTTAGACAATACAAGTTGAAAGGAACAGCATGATGAAATAAAAACATTGAGATCACATATTTCAATCCACATTATATAAGACATACAAGTAAAACTCTTTCTGACATGAAAATGACTACATTGATCCAATGTCAATCAGTAGAAGAGGAAAGTGAGATTAGTTTTGCTCTCAATGAGGAAACATTTACAATGAATCATGGATGGTTATTATCTTGTCGACTGTAACCACAATGGTTGGCCAAAATTAAAGTTCACTGGTTGAGAAGAGAGGAAAGCTAGCAAAATACTTCACACAGGTGTCACTAATTGCCTCGGGCTCAACATTATCTCACCTGATGACAACTCTATTTTTACCAGTTGCTCAAGTCAAAAACCTTCAGGGCGTTTTTCTTCTTCTTGACTTGCCTTCAGTCTTACACATCTAGTCTATACTATCTACATTCAACAGATTAGAAAGAACCATAAGAAATTAGGGTTTGTACTGATAATGATGGTCACAGACAGGCAATTTCACGCATGCAACCATTTCCCCCCACCTCTATTAAAAGTCTTCGGGCTTAAGCCACCATTATTTCTGGTTTGGATGAGTACATCCAGTGTCCTACCCTTAGTAGTTTGCTCTTAAAACAGTAATTAGAGCACATTTGTTAAGATTTAAGTCAGAGCAAAGGAGTCCTGGTGATATAGTGAGTCGTGTGTTGGACTGCTAACCACGAGGTCACCAGTTCCAAACCACCAGCCCCTTTCTTAGGATAAAGATGGGACATCCTACCCCCATAAAGATTTAAAGTCACAGAAACTTATAGGGGTAGTTCTACTCTGGCTTGTACCCGGGCTATGAGCTAGAATCAACCCAATGGCAGGGAGTTTGGAGTTGGTACGTCAGACCATGTCTCTTTTCTGCTCAAAGATTTTCAGTGTTTTTTTTGTTTATTAAAAAAAGTAAACAGGCAGGTCTTTAGGTACACAACACAACCCTCTCACCTCCTTGTGACCTTTCTGACTTTATTTTCTATTATTCTTCCCTTTCTTCACTCTACTCCAGCCACACTGGACTTACTATTTGATCTAAAACATCAAGCATGCTCTTTCCTCAGGGCCTTGACATTTGCTTTGTCTTTATATATCTGGATGGCTTACTTCCTTTGGACCCTTATTCACACAACACCGTGTTAATTAGACTCTCTGGGTACTCTAAAATGTCAGCACACATCTAAATCCTTTTTTCTCTCCTATTTCCATAGGATGTATCATCTTCTAATATACTTCTTAATTTCTTTATTCCATTTGTCTGCTTTTCCTTACCAGTAAATAAGCTACAGGGAGGCAGGTCTTGGTTTTATCTGTTCCCGGTGTCTAGATCAGTGTCTAGCATATTAGTAGGCACTCAATTAAATTGTGCTAAGTGAATGCAGAATGAGCTGTAAAAATTAAGCTGGTATGCAAGTTAATTCATATTTTATACTACTATATTCTTCAAATTCATTCAACCTGATGCTTTGGAGGCAATCTTGCCCTTTAGTATCTAGGTGGACTGCTGATACAGAATGGGGAGACCTCATTTGCCTCATGAGTCAGTAAATGTCAACCCAGGAGGGGATTAGTACCGATTTCTCTAAATATATTTATGGCATTTTTAAAGAATAGAACACCAACCTAACATTTTATTTTCCTTTTTTCTGTCCATGCCCCAGTTCCTGAGTGGTCGCAATTGCTTGTCCACCAACTTAATTGTTAACTCAATATTAGAAATGGCAAAGAAGAAATGGGTTTGTGAATTCATGATACACCAAGCCTTAAACTGTTTCCTGAGATTCTTCATACAAATGGCTTTATGTCTCAAGGACTCAAACACATTCTATAGCAAGAGGAAGTGAAATCTTAGATTCTTCTTATATTTTATAATTGATACATAATGCCATCATTGATGAAAATGGTTGACAACTGACCAGTATCAAAACATAGCACTTTCTTGGCAGATATAAGAAAAATTGAATACTTAAAGTATTATGTATAAAGCATTTTCTGTAACAACACTAGCAAAGTAAACTGTTTGATAAAAGCTGCTACAGTTCCTGTAGGTCTTTCTGTGGCAAAGTTACTTTATTGCTAAAGTCTATACAGCATGGGGACTATTACATATGGCAGGCATTTCATTATTATTAAGCCTTGAGCATGCATCAATGAAAATCTGAGCCCGAAAAGGTGAAATTGAGTAAGTCACTGGTAAAAGAAAATGTTGAACAGAAATTTGCTAGCAGAATCTTTTTATCACATACGATCTGTAGGTGGTTCAGAAGTGACAGGAAAAAAATAGAAGCATAGCAAGCAAACCAAAGTGGTGAGATTTGAAAATCAGAGCACCCTTGTCACTGCAAATACTGAGGACCTTCATATCCACAGTGTGGGAAGACTTCTGGCCTAGCAGTGAGTCCAGGTTTGTCTGTAAGACTAGTGGGCTTAGCAGTCATGAAATACTGTTCCACTTCCTTAGAAAGGTCTATGACTTTTGCCTAGGTCATTCCAATTCTTTTCACCCTTGCCTCAAAGTATAATATAAAAATTTTTAGATATTACATAACATCAACCAAACCTAAACCAAATCTCCGCTTTCCCATTGAATCTCACTCATGGGATGCGGTCTGACAGAGTAGAACTACTCCTTCATGTTTCAACGACTGTAAATCTTTATGGAAGCTCATTGCCACATGGTTGTCCCTTGGAGAGACTGGTGGGTGCAAACCACTGGTCTTTCCAGGGAATAGCAGAGCCTATTGAAGTACTGCACGACCAGGCTCACTAATATGCAGGGGGCCACAGTGACGACAGAGAGCCTGGATGGTGGCATAGGTAACAGTGCTCCTCTAGGGACTGGAGTTTCTCAAGGTAAGCAATACTGCCCACTGGAGGACTCTACAGTGAGCCAGGGGAGATGCAAAAGCACATTAACAACCTATATTAAAAAAAATTAAATACTTTTATTGAGGGCTCTTAAATCTCTTATCACAATCCATACATTCCTCCAGTATGTTAAGCACATTTGCACAAATGCCGCCATCTTCTTTTCCAAAGCATTCTCTTCCCACTTGAGCCCCTGATATCTGCACCCCATTTCTTCCCCCTCCCTCATGAACCCTTAATAAGTTATAGATTACTTTTCCCATATCTTACATTGTCCTTAGTCGCCCCTCGCCCATTTTTCTGTTATTCGTCCCCGTGGAAGGGAGTTCTAGGATGATCCTTGTGATTGGTTCTCCCTTTCTCCCACCACCCTCCCCTAATCCTCCTGGTAGCTCTACTCTCCTTGTTGGTCCTGAGGGGTTTATCTATCCTGGAATCCCTGTGTTGCGGGCTCTTCTCTGTAACAGTGTACATATTCTGGTCTAATCTGATATGTAAGGTAGAATTGAGGTCATGATAGTGGGGTGAAGGAAGCACCAAAGAACTAGAGGAAAGTTGGGTGTTTCATTGGTGCTATAATGTATCCTGACTGGCTCATCTCTTCCCTGTGACCCCTCTGTGATGGGATGCCCAATTGTCTACAGATGGGCATTGGGTCTCCACTCCTTGTGCTGCCCCCCGCCCCATTCACCTTGGGTATGGTTTTATTCTGGGTCTTAGATGCCTGATACCTGATCCCATCGACACCTCATGATCACACAGGCTAGTGTGCTTCTTCCATGTGGGCTTTTTTTTTTCTCAGCTAGATGGCCGCTTGTTTATCTTCAAGCTTTTAAGACCCCAAACGCTATATCTTTTGATAGCCAGGCACCATCAGGTTTGTTCACCACATTTGCTTATGCACCCATTTTGTCTTCAGCGATTGTGTTGGGAAGGTGAGCATCACAGAATGCTGGATTAACAACCTATATTTTATGGGCTATGGTACAAGGATTTTTAGATGATAGAAAGGCGCTAAGCACATAAACACTTCTATATATACTTATAGGTTTTCTCTGAAAATGGAGCAGTTCGTCCAATAAATTTGGGAATGTATGTTGTACACAATAATTATACTCTTTGGAAATGACTGAATATATATATATATGGCACACTGGTGCCACATCTCTGAATTGCAGACATAAAATACTAGGTAGGAAAACAACAACAACAAGAACAACAACAAAAAACGCTCTAAACATGGCTGAGGTGTGTATGGGTACCCAACCTATGATAATGTTATCTTACAGCAAAGAATCAGTTATATGCTAATAACATTTGCACAACAAATGCTTGTTCTATCTTTTGTGAAGACTGAATCTGAAAGAGATTTCAAAAGAAAACCTTCATATGGCTCAAAAATCTCTTCAGGAAAACCAAGCCATAGACAACTATTGCTAATGAATCTCATTGAAGTACAAATTTTCTCTAATAAATTCAGCAGTCATTCTCACAAAATATTACTTTGAGGAGAAGATTTCCCTTCTTGATGAAATGCAAAACAATTTCAGAGAGAGAAAAAATCTGGTTTACCAAATGAAGCAGTAGAATCAAACCTGGAAGGCAGGGGAATACTTCTAGTTTTTGCACAAATATTTCTTTCTTTCTTTTTCTGTATCTTACAGAAATAAATTTCAAACTTCACCTAGCAAGAGCACTGGTAAGAGAATCTTGAGAACTCAAGAGTGACTGTTTTTTCATGTCTTCCCCTCACAATGCAGCCCTACTAAAAAACCTGATTTACTAATATAATAAGAACTTCTTCCTTAGATACTCGGGGCCCTGAGGGGTCTGATTTCCATCTACCTTTCCATCTACCTACCAATCTTATCTCTGGCTATCACATTCACAATTCATTATCTACCTAATAGTCCAATTAAATATAAAATTTCTCTGTGACTTGAATTTCACATTTCCGACCTTTCAGCTTTTGTTCACTGTCCCTTTGGCATGAAACATCTTTCTCCAAGCTCCATCCCCACATCAGACAAAAGCTGAAAGCCTGTTTCCTCTGAGGTAGAGGATTACGTTCCAAGGCAAGTGTTCATCACAATCGCTTCAATGAAGCTATGTTGGATAAGTAGAAAAATACCTATGGGGAAGTGGATTTGAGCTCATGGTCCACCCCCAAACAAAGCAGGATCATAACCATGGAAAATCAGGCAGTAGATGAGAGCTGACTGCAGAGAAATTGAGACGATAGATTGTTTCAGAATACCTGGCAATAATCTCTGCTCCTTCCTTCCAGATTGAACATATGGTTTTGGTATTTCTGAACTGGGTTTAGGAATGAGGAAAGAATGTATAGATAATGTCAGTTCTTCCTGAATGGTCATGGTCGTGGTCAGGAGTAGTAGGTGTGTGTGAGCAGCAACACAATAGTCTAACTTTCTAGATATGATGACTGTGAGTCTCTCCTTACCCACCAATACTTCCACATCTACCCATCTTAGGCAACTCTGGGGCACACACAAAAAAGCTATACTAAATTATGCTGTTGTACTTGAGCCTTGATTTCTTACAACATGGTGTATTCCTGGCTAATTTAATTGGGGACTTTTTCTACTCTGAGATAGAAAGAGGGAAGGAAGAGTAAAAGGAAAGAAAACTGGGATTGAGTGTACTGTCAATCTGGACCAGATCAGAAATGCCTGCAATATCACTTAGCTAGACTATTGTAAATTAATTATGCCAGGTTTCTTCGAGCTGTTTGGTGTGTGTGAGTGTGTGTGTGCTTTCATATATTCTATTCAACCTTGTTCAATTTATTTTACAGGAAACCTCTCTAAGGCCAGACAGCACCTCTAAAATGCCACTGGGCATGAGGTTGTTAAAAGTAGCTCTAGGTGAGAAAAACACTATCTAGCTGAGCTGGCTGAAATGCCAAATTTGACAGCGCCCTGCCTTCTTGCCTCCCATCCTTCGCTAATTTCCTCAGCCCAGGATCTCTTAGCTCACACTCTTGGCATCAGACACTGTTTCAATTCAGTTTAAGACGGACGATGCATATTCACGCTGGATGCTGTCTTCATGACTCTTAGATGATACTGAATTCAATGCCAGTCCACCTTGTATATACTTCATATCATCGATTTCCAAACTTATTGGGCCTACTGTATCTTTTTCTTGGAAAGAAATTTATGTAACTCAGTTCCTCATTGGCAACTAAAAAATCTATCCCATAATCGAAGATAAAGCATAGGTATCTGCTTTTTTAGCCTCATTGGATCATTCCAGTGCCCCCTTGGACGTAGCATACCCCACTTTGGGAAACACTGCTGTATACTTATTTTCACTCTTGCCAGGCCTTTAGCTGTTCTTCCTCAAGGGCTGTTTCAGCCACATTCTACTGCCTACTTTGTTATTTCTCCTCGAAAGAACACCACCTAAAACAAATGCAAATAAAAGTAACTATAGATTGTTTTTTATATGAAAACAACAAAACACACTAATCGATACATTAAACAACATAATACTGCTCTGTTTGTAGCAAAATAACCACTTTACAGTGCTGCGATGACTATCGCCATATACAGCATGCAATTTCTGAAAAGACAGCTTCGTGTCAGTGTTTATATGCAACAGCATCCTTTATTAAAAAGGAAACAGCTATAATAAACACAAATCATAGTGACAGCAAAGACTGTGCTAGCTACAAACCCATCAAAATGGAATCAAACATCATGAGATGAACACCATCACAGAGCGTTATGTACAAGTGATTTTCCCATATGGGATTCTCTGCTACTTCATTTTAAACTACAGAAGTAGGGCAACTGTTTCCAGGAACATAGCTATCTGGGCCCTTTTCAGTGTTATTCTCCCTTCCGTCATAGTTCACAGAGCGTTTTATATGCTGCAACGTGAGTATCTTTCGTGATCACAGCCTCCTTGTGGTCCCACATGTTTAATGTTGCTCTTGTAATTATTCAAGTTCAGTTGCCGTGATTTATTTTCAGGTCAGCTTATGTTGTTCAACACTTTCTGAATGCTTTCAGTAACTCAGAGAAGGTAATCATGTTTAGAAATTGAAAACCCTCAGGCCATGTTTAGGGTACGTGGATTTAACTGGATCACAAACTCGGGAAGCAATACGATCCTTAATAATTAAAAATAATCATGCTTGCATTCACACATAGTTTTATGATTTTCTGAAGTCCTGAGTATAGTCATATCATTTATTTAGACAGCAGCTATAAGCATCCTATTCTTTCCTATACCAAAACAGAAGGTACTTTATATATAGACAGTAAACCTACTTGTTTTGTTTTAGATTTGTTTTTTCTTCCCCCTGAACAAATTTTTAAATCATTTTATTAGTGGTTCTTACAGCTCTTATCAAAATGCATGCATCCATTGTGTCAAGCACATTTTTACATATGTTGCTATCATCCTTTTCCCCCTGAACAATTTAATGGGGATTTCTTATAATCAGAGAGCTTTGCTAATAAGTTCTGTAGACACCTTAATGTATCCAATCTACGTGGACACCCCAAGAAGAATGCACTACATAAGATAGTGCTGAAGCTACAACTCAGGGAGAAGAGCACATCTGATCAGAGCACACAGGAGCAAACGAAGAGGGAAGGAGAGAGAGTGGAACACATCCTGGCCCACCAAGCCGTGAGGACGATATTCCTGCTTGGAGTGGCCATTGCACAGAGAGGATCACAGAGCCGGCTCCTCCACGAGACAGGAGACATGACATCCCTCACTGACCCATAGCACTATGGGGGACAACACTGGACACACAGTACGGGAATTGTGCTCGATCTGACCCCACCACACCAGGATAAAACACTAAGGGCATGGAACAGAGCAGCAAGGGGAGCAAAACAATGAAGTCCATGAGAAATACCAAAAATAGACTTTGGGGCCAGGGCGTGGGACCCTATCAGACTCAACCAGAAACCACTCATAAAGGTCAATAAGCAGACCTGGAACTATTTATAGGCTTTTCTTTATTTGCTGTTGGGTTTTGTTACTTTGTGCTTTGTTTTCTTTTGTTGCTTGTTTTGCTTTGTTTTGTTTTTGTGCTTATTATTGTTTTTGCATGCCTATCTAGGTAAGACAGATTGAATAAACAATCTGGAGGAGAAAACAACAGGACCCATGCTTCTGGGGGGAAACGGGAGAGGGGGAGGCAAGGGAAAGGAATGGGGGTGCCAACAATCCCAGGGACAAGGCAAAAATAAGTGATATAAAATTGATGGTGAGGAGGGCGTAGGATGCCTGGTGGGGCTTGATCAAGTGCAATGTAGCCAAGAGGAATTACTGAAACCCAAATGAAGGTCGAACATGGTAGTGAGACAAGATGAAAGTAAAAGGAAATAGAGGAAAGAACTAGGAGGCAAAGGACATTTACAAAGGTCTAAATACAGGCATATATATATGTAAATATATTTATAGATAATGATAGGGAAAAGGATCTATGTACATATAATTATATATTAAGTATTAAAGTAGCAGACAGACATTGGGCCTCTACTCAAGTACTTCCTCAACACCAGAAAACTGTTCTAAAAACCTTGCAATCTGTGATGCTTACCATCCCAACAAAATTGTGAAAGACAAAATGTGGGCATAAGCAAATGTGGAAGAAAGCTGATGGTGCCTGCCTATCAAAAGATATAGCGTCTGGGGTCTTCAAGGCTTCAAGACAAACAAGCAGCTATCTAGCTGAGAAGCAAGAAAGCCCACATGGAAGAAGCACACCAACCTGTGTGATCATGAGGTGTCATGGGATCAGGTATCAGACATCAAAGACTCAGAACAAAAAAAATCCTATCGATGTGAATGAGGGGAGGGTAGAGTAGAGACCCAACGTCCATCTGTAGACAATTGGGCCACAAGGAAGAGATGAGCCAGCCAGGGTGCAGTATAGCATGGATGAAACATATAATATTCATCTAGTTCTTTAATGCTTCCTCCTCCCCACTACCATGACCCCAGTTCTATCTTACAAATCCGGCTAGACCAGAGCATGTAAAGTAGTACAGATAAGAGCTAGAAACACAGGGAATCCAAGACAGATAACCCCTTCAGGGCCAATAATGATAATAGCAATGATACCAGGAGGGTAAGGGGGGAAGCAATCACAGTGATGGACATATAACCCCCTCTCAGGGGGACAAAAAACAGAAAAGTAGGTGAAGGGAGACAGCGATGTATGTAAGACAAGAAAAAATATATAAATTATAGAGGGTTGATGAGGGAACGAGTGTGGGGGAGGAGGGAAATGAGCTGATACCAAGGGTTCAAGCCGAAAGAAAATGTTTTGAAAATGATGATGGCAACATTTGTACAAATGTGCTTGACACAATGGATGGATGGATGATTGTGATAGGAGCTGTAGGATCCCCCAATAAAATGATTTTTTAAAAATGTAGACCCATTTCCGGTGTTCAGTTCACCTATGGATATGAAAATAAGTAGAAAGACTACCATATCCAATCCTGCTCAGAAATATTTTCCTTTAATATTTTAACTTCTTAAAGGTAAACAAACATTCTGTCAGCCATCCACTTTAGGTTTACTTGAATCTTGTCTGGTCCAATCAAATTGGAAAGCTATAAAATGGAGGCATTTCTCTACTACTTCTTGGAAAGTATAAAACCCTGACCTACTTCATTAACAGACCAGGGTTTGCAGAACATAGTTATAAGTTTCTGATTTTTAGTAAATTTTCTTGGCATTCTGGCAAATTTTTTTTCCAACTCGAAATACATATATACTTTTTATTGAGATTTGGTGAAAAGTTTAAGAGCAAATTGGTTTCCCATTCAATAATTCATTTGGTTTTGTGACATTGAGTGCGGCCCCCATGATATAACAGTATTCTGCCAATTCCCTCCCTGTATATACCTTTCATATTCCTACTTCTTTCCCATTGCTTCCTGCCTTCTGAGCTTTATCTCTAGGCAAATGCTGCTATTTTGATCACATATGTTTCATGGCCCTAAGTGGTGTCAACCTCCCTGGTGTAATTGTTCACCATATCACTCACTGCCATAGAGTGGATTCTGACTTATAGCAACCATATAAAACACTCTAGAACTCTCCATGTAGATTTCCGAAACTGTAACTCTTTATAGGAGCGAGAAGCCTAATCTTTCTATCTGCTACACCCACATGTTCACTTTATAGGTCACCCTTGTGGCATAATGGTTAATGTTGGGTTGCTAACCCAAAGGTCAGCAGCTTGAAGTCACCAGCTGCTACACAGGAGAAATATGAAGCGTTCTATTCTCATAAAGAGTAACAGTCTCAGAAACCCACTGGGGCAGTTCTACCTGTCCTACAGAGCCATTATGAGTCTAAATCAACTCTATCGCAGTATGTTTGATATTATGGTTATTGCTGGCCAAAAGTGAATTCACAATAGTGAGTTCATTCCAACGTCTGAAGGGTGACTCTGGGCCAGAGTTTTGGAGGATCAGATCATTAAGGTTTGTCTTTTTGATGACTTTGCATTTTGTTACATATTTTTTCTATGCTAACTAGGGATTTCTATTGTGAACCCTATCAAAAGAGTTGGCGGTTGTACCTTCACCGAGTTCCCCTGGCTATGGGGTGGTGGAAGCTAAGGTATGTATGTAGAACACCCAAGATGGAGATTCTAATAAGTATCAAATACACAAACACACACTACAATGGCTATTGCAGTATATGCTTTAGAGGTATTATATACTAGAGCACTTGTTTACAATTATAGTAGCAATGTTAAAGGACATGGAATATTATCCGGTAAACAGATCTGTGTATTTTTATTTAACCCAGCATTTCTAAATCTTATTTGTCATCCAACAATCCTTTTCATACCCTCACATTTTCTCCTTTATCTTTTTTTAAAATTTCAGCATCCTATGGAATAACATTCCACAGAGTAGTTTTGGATCACTGAACTCAATAAATAAATAAACTCTACCATGTATAATTTAATATAATTTCAATATCTCAAGAAAACAACATATAATAACCTTCTATTCTGAGATTGCTAGCATATTGACAGTGATATGAAATATTTTCTGTATAGTATGACACTAAGAAGTAATAGATATTAGGATTTTGCAACCTTTTCTGTATGTCTTTCAATATGTGTATGCTGAGGAGCCCTGGTGGCAGAGTGGTTACATATTGGAATGCAAATCGCAAAGTCAACAGTTCAAAGCCAGCATCCCTTCTGTGGGAGAAAAAGGAGGCTTTCTACTTCCATGAAGAGTTAAGAGTCTCAGAAACCTACAGGGGCAGTGCTATGCTGTCCTATCGGGTTATTATGAGTCAGAATCAACTCCATGGTAGTGAGTTTGGTTTCAGTTTGTCTGTCATTAGGTATCATCTGTTAATACTATAGGCAAAGGGATCTTGTTTTGCAATGTGGAGATGGAACTGAATGGCAAAATCACCTGGAACTCAGACCACCCCCCAAATAACACTAGATGTTAAACAAAACTACATCTTATTGCCCACCAAAGACACAATGTTACTACAATTCATATGACCAGGGCACAAAACTTTAAGCAATATAAAAGAGAGAGAGTGCTAGGTCAAGTAATAAGGCCAAGCATATCAAAACAAAAATTACTTGAAATCTTAATTAAGAGAGTGCTTCTGTTCTCATTAGGTTATGCAAGATATAGACAGTAGCTACTTGAAGGAGTCAAGGTGTATCTACCTAGATGATTTTTAATATTGCTGGCCTTATAGCAAGGGTATGTATCATAAATCAGACTTGGACCTAAGGGATAGATAAAAGAGAAAGGAGATAAGAAAGAATATATTCTATATATACTTTTTCACATCCAGTTTCACTGACTCCACACAGGATGTGTAAAATGAATGCCCAATACTTTTAATGCTTTAATAAGGATCTATCATACTGACTGGGGCATAGGGTTTTCTTATTTGTCACTAAGCTCTATGAGTATAGCTCTTAAAAATTCACAGCAGCTAATACGGTGAGGCTCAGAAGGCTAGGTGCTTGTTAAATCGGTGATTACATGGGGACAGATAACAAATAGTTCAAGTCTGGCACTAGTCAAGTCAACTCTAGGTAATGTACTTTTTTTTCCCCAGTAAATGAGCGGAATCTTTCTCTTTCATCTTTTTGTTTCTACATATTTCTGGGCTTGAAATTTGGTTTGAGGAAAACATCCCAGAAAAAAAAACCTTCTAAAAAGTAAACATTAATTTTTCAAATATACTTTGTAGTTATTTCCTGATCGTTAAACATTTAATATTGAGTCAGAGGTGGAAAATAACTGATTAAAAAAATTTAGGAGCCCATAATAGGCACAGCACCCTGCTAAATGAAATTTTGAATTCTTTTGCTTCTTCCATTGCTATAAACATATATTTTCCTTAAGATAGCACTTAAAATATAATGTATGTAGGGATAATATATAGCAAGCACTTTATTTACATTTTTAGATTCTTCATAGAGTACATGAATCATATATATCGTAGTGCAGTGAACATCATAAAGAAATCAAACACACTGAAATTATACAAAACTTACTTAGCCAATCAATTAAATCTTCACAATTGCTATGTTACTAGTAGGCTATTCTTTTTTAAATTTTTGTCACTGCTATTTTTTTAACCAATTATCATTGTTTTCAATATTACCCAAATCAAACTCACTGCCATCTCCTGTATTCAGACTTAGAGTGATAGAATAGAATTCTGCTTGTGAGTTTTGGAGGCTTTAACTCTTTACAGGCTCAGACTGTCTCTCAGTAAAGTTGTTCTTATTGCTTCTTCTAAAAATATAATAATTTATAAACAGTTAGCAACTTTAGACTTAATAGGATATGGGTGCTAGGCCCTGGTGAAGTTGGAAAGCCTCATTAAATTGTTCTCCCTGTCTACATAATTATCTAATTATCATAGGTATATATTTTATTATTAATAGTATGCATTCTGTATCAAATATTGAAAAAAGTAACTTAAACCAAATTTTGCAGTGATGACCAAAACTGTGAAGCGGCAGGCTTGGTGTATATACTTGATTCTTAGGATAGGTTCCGGGACAGTCTTATCCCTAAGACTTGTAGGAGAAGGTGTCTTTTTCATGCCTCTAAGTATCAATCTCCATTACTCACTTGACAGCTTTTTATTCCCCCCAGAAATCTAAATGTCAAGAGGTCTAACATAAATCTTCTAGTATATTTTGGAGTGTGAGAATTGTCTCACCAAGAAACAAATCAAGATGCTAATTCAAATCATTTAGCCATTATCAATTATAACATGTGAACAAATTCCAATGTATGCTTGCTTCTTTAATGAATAGATATATTATTCACTATCTTGTGGGCCATTAGCCACCCTAATAAACACTAAGTAGAGAGTTAACATATCCTAGGAAGAAAAATGTAGAATTTATTCTATGGATTACTAAAGGAAGATTCTGATTTATTAAGACTTTAGCATATCAGAAAAACTAAAAAAAGAGACAGAAATAAAGAAAAACACTCATGGAAGTGCCTAGCAATTGCAAAAATTACCTATTCAATAATAATCCATTTTTAACCTTACAAATCACAAATGGGGGAAAATCATGTTGCATTACTTAATAGCTATAATCCTATTTTCCATTGGTATTAGCAAACATGGTGCTCAGGGTTTGAATGCTTAAAAGAAAGGTGCAATGAACAAAGATCAATTAGTATTTGAAAGTTGTCATGATTTTCACAGTGGGAAAGAACACTTAGTCCTAATGTTTGGTTTTGAATGCATTTCATTTTTTGAATGCATTTCAGAAGTATGATATATGGAATAAATTAAGAAAAACGGCATTTGTTATACATCTTTCAGACAGTTTTAATTAAAATTTTTAAAGTTGGTTTACTTTTGACATTATAGTTACATCATCTTTAGTGTATATGCATAACTCTTCATTTTTCATCGGATTTTTAAAAATTGATTTAGAGTGACGCTTGGCTCTCCCTTTAGGAGATCCATCCTGACCACAATTGTCAGGTTGCTAAAATGAAACGAGCATGGAACTGTTTTCATGTCAGGTATCTAAGGTCTCAGACCTTTCTTTTTTTTTCTTTTTTAATTAATTAATTAATTAATTAATTTTTTACCATTTTATTAGGGGCTCATACAACTGTTATCCCAATCCATACACACATCAATTGTGTAAAGCACATTTGTACATCGTTCCTCAAAACATTTTCTCTCCATTTAAACCCCCGACATCAGGTCCTCATTTTTCCCCTCCCTCCCGCTCCCCCCTCCCGCATGAGCCCT
>NW_022103942.1:7302778-7327329 GCF_000313985.2 Echinops telfairi
TAGAAGAAAGTATTCTTGTGTTGAGGGAGTACTTGAGTGGAGGCCCAATGTCCTTCTGCTACCTTAATACTAAACCTATAAATGTAGGCTCATTGTTTGCCGCTAACAAACGCTATGAGAAATTTGGGCAAATCACCCAAACTTCTCAGCATTTCAAAAGTGAGTTGGGGATTACACTATAGGCCAAATGGAAGCAGTTGCCATCAAGTAAATAGCAATCACAATGATATAGGATGGAGGAGAATTGCCACATCATGTTTCTAAGGCTGTAAATCTTCTTCACAGGTGTGACTGCCACATATTTTTTCCTACAGAGGAGCTGATGGGTTTGAATTGCTGACCTTTTGGATAGTAGCCAAGTGCTTAACTCTCACACCACTACCAAGGCACTGAGGTTATCCTAATCAGTGGTTCTCACCCTTCCTAATACCACAACCCTTTAATACAGTTCCTCATGTTGCGGTGACCACCCCCACAACCATAAAATTATTTTTGTTGCTACTACATAACTGTCATTTTGCTACTGTTATGAATTGGCAACCCCTGTGAAAGGGTTGTTCAATAACCCTCAAAGGGGTCACGACTCACAAGTTGAGAACCGGTGTCCTAAGTGAAGTCTGCAGTCTTTGCAACTCAAATATATGATTTAGAGCTTTCCAAAGTAGTTTTATATCTGCATCATTATACAAGAGTTGAAGCTATACAGCCTAAAGTAAAGGATGCTCAAATTTTATCCTTTTAGTATATTTTAGCATCACATTTATTTTTTTTTTAAGTATTTGATAAAGTAGGGTTGGTCTTTACCTTCACAGAGCATTCCATCATATTTAAGCCTACATGTGGCTTATGTTTTCATGGGTATACCTTGTCATCCTAAATTAAAATTAGTAGACTACATACTTTAATATGGATTATATTTCAACATAAAGAAAACCAAAATCTTCACAATTGGAACAATAAGCAACATCGTGATAAATGGATGAAAGACTGAAGTTGTAAAAGATTCCATTTTACTTAGAGCTATAATTCACGCTCAGGAAAGCAGCAGTCATGAAATCCAAGTACATATTGCATTGGGAAATTTGTTGGGAAAGAAAACATACAAGTGGTGAAGAGCAAGGCTATCACTCTGAGGACAAAGGTGTTCCTGGCCCAAACCGTGTACATTCAATGGCCTCATATGCCTGAGCATATGAGGAAAACATTCATTTAAATAAGGCGGTAACCACAGTCAAGAAATATGGCATTAAATTGACTGACAATGGGAGCAGGTCACCATGAGCCCTCAAAATCATGAGAAGCATACAGACGACTTAACTTTCTTGTGCTCTCCGACAACCATGGTTGCGCAAATGACTTCTCTTTTTGCTTGGTCAGACAACTGAATTCTAATCTCCTTGAACTTCTCAGGGGCAATTGTGGTGGAAAATCTAAATGATTGGCCCAAAGGTACATAAATCAGAATCTGAACATTGGGAATACGTTTTAGTTTGAGCAATAACATTTTATTAAAGTCCACCATGCATTTTGTAAAACAGAAATAAAATAAAAATAATATTAATGCTTATTGGGGTGAGGAGGGAATCACAAGAATCTTTGGCATGTGTTTATTTCTTCAAACTACTCAAGTGACAGGAATTTTCTCCTATTCTCTGCCTCAGTTCAACAACTCTCAGAAAAACACCAAACCAAAAAAAATCAGAAACCGTTGCACTGCAAATCAACAATGAAATCAACTTGGCTGAGGAGTTTGGGGAATTGTTGCAGGATACTTTCACTCACTAGCTCACTGTTTGCCACTGGTGCTATTTTCATGAATAAACATCTACAGGAAAACTGACAAAAACATATTACTGACAGGTGGTTAGAGTCCCTGTTTCTATATAAATCTACATTATACAAGAAGGAAAATAGCATGTCAGAACAACTTCCTGCTTTCAATCTCGACTGTTGTTGCTATATGGCGTTTCACTCTTAAAACAAAATAACTCTGTGGGATCACGAATTTGATAGAAGCTAAAGATAGAAGCTAAAATGCAGGTCTCAGTTTGAGTAAGCTCTTTAAGCAAATTATTTCCAACAGGCCATCTTATGGTTCGGCTTTCTGTTATGATTAGATTGCTTGTGTGATTTCAGTATGTCAGTGTGGTGCTGATATGGCCAAGGTCATTAGTTTGCCCTTTCTATGAACCAGTTAGCTTTGTTAAAAGCAAAGAAAAAGGGAGGGGGGTTTCTTCATTAGTACTGACACTAATCAGTCTGCACACATATTTATGTGCTTGGCAAAAACAAGAAACAGAGAAGATATAGAGGGTTCTGGAATGGCACCCTAAAGCATATGTCCTAATGAAATGAGGAAAGAGTTTCTTTTTCATGTTTAAATAGAGACTATGTTTTGAACCACAACCATGACAATTACATATTTTAAATGCATCCGGCTCTCTGGGAACACAATTAATATATAAATATGATACCTATGATATTGACCTGAGATATATGCATATAGAATAATATATAATATGGATATTGAGAAAATATTCTTCTCAAACAACATAAGTTAGCATCTTCAGGCATGTATAAATCAATATATAGATGATGGCACTGCAGCAAGAAATTAGGATTGCTTGGAGTACAGGATATATGATGCACAAACAGGGATAAATGCTACCGGGCTTCATGAGTTTGGGGCCATTCCATTGTCCTTTGAGCTCCAAAATATCAGACTGACTGCCATTGAGTCTGACTCATAGCATGATTATAAGACAGGGAAGGACTGCCTTGGTGGGTTTCTCAAACTGTAGCTCTTTATGGGGGTAGAAAGCCTCATCTTACTCCCGAGGAGAGGTTGGAGCCTTCAAACTGCTTACCTTGTGGTTAGCAGCCCACCACATACCTACTATGCCACCTGGGCTCCTCCGTGGGGCTAGAGATAGTTATTCGTAACAATCCACGTTAGGGAAGATTTCTCTCTTAGGAGAATATGAAATGGACTTAAGAGGAGAGTGTCTGGGAATCCTGACTAGTCTTGCCAAAAGATAAATGAAGGCTTGTAAATACTATATTATAATATAAAGTAAATAGATAGATACTCTTCCTAATGGCACTGTGTGATGGGTGCTGGGCTGCTAATGGAAAGGCTAGCAGTTCAAAGCCACCACCACTCCACAGGAGAAAGATCTGGCTGTCTGCTCCCATAAAGCTTTACAGTCTGAGAAACCATGTATAGAGTCACTATACACTCTGGTAGCACTATGATGAAAGCATTGGACAGCTAACCTCAAGACCAGTAATTCAAATCTACCAGGTGACCCATGAGAGGCTGTCTACTTCTATAAAGATTTATATTCCCAGAAACCCGATAGAGATAGTGTCACTATTTGGAAAACAATAACAGTAGGTGGGTTATAATCTACTGCAGATATAGAATTTATTGTAAATATTAATTTAATAAGACTCTTCATGTAATGATGAAGATGCTAGATTATAGGTCTTAATTCCAGATCACCCATTTACTAGTCTTCTAACTTCAGGAATCTATTTAATTTCTCTGAACCTCAGCTGTTCCATCTAGAAAACAGAGATCATAACAGTCCTTGATAGGACTGTTCCACGTGTGAAATGTTACTGGCGTGGCATAGGACCTGGCCTGTGGTGAACTCTAAAAAAGTGGAAAAACTTAATATCACTACTGAATAGATGTGAGAAGTAAGGGAGGGAGAAAAGTGAGTGCCGTCATGAATGGTTTAATCTATGTAACCTAGGATGGTGATGGTAACACTTGAAGAAATATGTTTCAGAAGGAAGTGAATAAATTTAGTCTAAATTACACTGACTTTGTTGACTGGTGATATAAATGTAGGTATAAATGTATAGCTAACAGTTAAAATGTTTTATCTGTTGTTTAGGAGAGAGTGTAAAAATTCCAGTATAAGCCTAATAATGTCTTTAAGAAGTGGCTCTCCTGCCAAAGGAAATGAAGAAGGGAAGGGAGGGAAATTATACAAATAAATGAGACATTTCACATCAAAGGAAGATCCACTGTACGCAGTAGGATAGGGCTACTGACCTTTTCGTTTGTAGACGTATGCTTAACCCTGTGCCAGTAGGGTTCTTCAGAATGGGGGAGATAAAATGTAAACACACTCCATAAACATAAATTGAACTAGTGCTGAATTATAAAAATACTCTCAGTGTTCTAAATCAATTATAGCCAATTGTGATCAAGTCAATTCTGGCTCGTGACTCTCATCAGGGAGGGTAGAACAGCCCTACAGGGTTTCCAAGGCTTCAATCCTTATGGAAGTAAACTGTTACATCTTTCTCCTACAAAGTTGCTGGTCGTTTTGAACTACCAACCTTTCAGTTAGCAGCCAAGCACGTAAGCAGGTGCCACTAGGGTTCCACAATTACATAACCGACAATCTACTAAAAATAAACTGTAATGTTTTATATAGCAAATAGTTTCAAGGGTCACTATCCTATGATATTTCTAAATCAATATGTCAAGTACTATTGACTTTTTGTGGCTCTGCTGCATTTCTACAATTATCAATATAATACGCTAGAACTCCTATAATTAGCTAAAAAAATTGCCTCCTGTAACTAAAATTCACGAACACAACCATAATAACTGAAAACATAATAAAGTTCATTTCACAAGTTTAAAAGTCCTACATATAAGGCTTGAGTAATATTCTAAATGTGACTTCCTCTCTCTAGGTCTCAGCTTCCTCATCCATAAATTAAGACCAGTAGACCAGAGTGTCCTTAATCAATTTCTATTCCTAATAAATAAGGACATAATATGTATAATTATCTTGCATGGATACTCAAGCATTAAAGGTGAAAGAAAACTGGGAGCAGATCATGGATAAAAGTTGAGGGCTGTCTGATTTGAGAGTTGAAATCCAGAATAGACAACAAGGGCTGGTTTATGGCAAGATAAACTGTAAACATATCCAGGAAAAATAGGCCAGTGAATCTGCCCAAGTACAGGGGTGACTAGTTGAGTAGAAAGGACACCTGTTGGTGTAATTCTTCAATGCTCAGCTGCTAACTGAATGGCTGGTGGTTCTAAAGCTCATATGTGCTGTGTAGGAGAAAGACTTGGCATTTTGCTTCTGTGAAGATAACAGCTAAGAAAACCCTCTGAGGCAGTGTTACTGTGCTCCATGGGGTCCCTTGAGTCAAAATCAAATTGACTGCGCCCGAGGATAACATCAACATCAAATCAAACAAACAAACTCACTGACATCAAGTTGATGTGAACTCACAGTGACCATGTAGGACACGGTAGAACTGCCCCTGCAGATTTCTAAGACTGTAACTGTTTATGCATGTAGAAAGCCCAACCTCTTCCTGTAAAGTGGCTGGTGGTTTCAAACTTCCAAGCTTTTGGATTACAGCCCAATGAATAATGACTACACCATGTATACAATAACATTAAGAGTGGCTAATTGGAAATTGGGTGCAACCAATACATTCTGTTAAACATTGCCCTCCAAGCTGTTTTTTATAGGATGACCTGTCTAACCAGAAGCTTGTATTCCACTTAGTCCCAGATGACAAAATTTACTCTCAGAAATTTTTCACAAACTCTTCTCTGATTAGAGCAAACAGTTGTACTCTGACAGACATGAGGTTACCACAATTAGATTGCCATAGAAGGCAACTGTTTGTTGTTATTATTATAATGATAAGATGTCACACATGTCATGGAAACATTTCATTATCTTTTAATTCCATTTTCCGGCAACCCTTTCAAAGTCCCATAGTAAAAAGAATAAGGTAGCTTTTGAAATTCAAGCTTACTCTTTTGTAATAGTCACAGTGAACTGTACTTACTACTCATGCACAATTTAGAGACACATGGAAAAAATAAGAGAATCAAGCAAATGTGAAATCAAAGTTATTAAGAGAATGTTGCTTTTCCCTGGAGTATAATTAAGTCCAACTGCTTAATTTACAGCAAAGAAATAATCACCTAAAACAAGCCAAACATAGTGATTCTACAAAAATAATCAAATATCAATAAAATATACATTTCTTAAATGTAGTAATTTTATCACTTCCATGGAAGACTAGCTCGTCAAATCTCTCAATCTTTGGTCAGCATATATGTGAAATAATAAAAATAACGAAATATCACCAAAAGCAAGGGTAAAAAAGAAAGAATAATGCTTGAGCATGAACACCTATAATGAAATGAAAAATGCTGGCAAGGACACAGAGGTAGTGGAATTTATATTGATATCATATAATTCTAAAGGGTCTCTCTTCTGGCCTATGTCTTTTGTAGGATCACATATTCCTTTAAATTCTCTTGTACATCATTTAATATTCTCTCTCATTTAATTAAGGAATGCTTATCTTAAGTCAGTTGCCCTGGGGGCGTAGTGGTTATGAGTTGAGCTGCTAACTACAAAGTCAACAGCTCGAAACCACTCTGATGGAGAAAGACGAGGCTTTCTGTACATCTAAATGTTTACAGTATCAGAATCACACAAAGCAGTTCTACTCTGTCGATAGGGCCATTATGAGTCAGAATCAACAATGACAGTGAGTTTGGATTTTGGTTTATTGAACTTAGCAGCTACTTCCTGCTGTCAGTTTGAATCGCTGTTCTTGAGCCCCTATAATACTCATATGTGTTTGTTTATTGCATATATTTCCAAATGGTTAGTATTAAAATTATTAAGTGAAATATATTTGGTGCTTGGTAAAAGAAAGTGTCGACAATTGGTAAAATGGCACAGGACCAGGCAGTGATTTGTTCTGGTATACACAGGGTCTCTGGGTATTGGAGCCAACTTGATGGCATTTAACAACAATAACAACATATACTTTAACATAAGGAAATGAAATCGAATATGAAAACAGCATTACTCAGGATATAAAGAGTAGACACTATGGATTGGGGGTAATAACATATATAATTGCATATTGGGATTGAATATAAATTCACTGGCAAATAGGCTAAAGAGTGATCCAAGCAACATTATTTTTAATTTCTGACTCAAAGAAAAAAGACACTGTTCTGCACAAAAACCTTCCTGACATTACACAAAAAAATGTATCACATAGATCTTAAATTGAAGGCCTTGAAAATAGAGAATAACTTTAACTACTCTACAGCAAAATACACTGAAATACCACACAAATACATGCTTGGAAATTTCCTTCTATAAATGGATACTACAAACAAAGTTAGCAGTACTAAATGAGTAAAAATAACAGTAGTGTAAATGTCAAAAGGACTAATATCCACCCTGTGTAGTTATGTAATTTTGGCAAGTCATTATATTAGCCATGAATAACAATATATTCCTTATCTGACGAGATGGTTAAAGGATCAAATGACAATTTTGTTTGTGAGAGCATTTCTGTGCTATATTACTAGAAGCTATTGTGTTAACCACCAATACTATCACCATCACAATAGCTTAAAACTCATAGAAAATGTATAGATGGATATACTAGGTTTCATTAAAGCCATACACACTTGCTCTTATGGATACTTGCCCATTGAATATATGGGTTCTATAGTTGAGGGTGATGGAGAAATCTAATGGCACCTGGCTATTAGAACAGTGTCTGGAGTCTTGAAGGTTTATCTTAAAAAAACACACACAAAAAACACAGCCATTTAAGTGAGGTGTCAACCAAGTCCACATGAAAGGAACATACCACCCATGTGATCTAAGGAGTATAAGTAAAAAATCCAAGATCGGAGGAAGGAACAGTATCAGAGTTTAAATTCTGAGCCTCTGGTTTGCAGAAGGCTATGGATGACAATGAAAGCCCCAAATCCATTGCAGAGGCCCCTTGTGGATTAAGCCTCTAATGGACTGCCTTGGATCACTGACTAGGGATGTGAATAGCCTTGCCTTCAGACAATGTGGATTGGAAAGTAAATTACTACAGATATAGTTCAGTTAAAATTGAACATATTAAAATTTATTTTTCTTTTTGACCCAGTTTTCCTTTCTCTGCTTTGCATTGATAATGTTCTGTGGTTTTATTGTAATTGTTGGTTTTTGGGGATGGTTTTATATATGCGAAATCCAGCATAGGTTAACTACAGAGACAATAACTACATTAATAGTTTCTAAGGGATATTGAAGGGTAAATTAGCATGAATCAGAAGCTAATAATGAAAGAAATAAGAAAATGCTCTAAAATTGTGATGATTGTATAACTCTTATTCATATATTCAAACCATTGGATTATATAGCATATTAATTGTATGCCGATAAAAGTATTAAAATTAAATTAAGAGTCTGGTTCAATTAAGACAAAAACATTGGGAACACCTTGTCTCCTGACCCATTTTTACCCAGTGGTCAAAACAATCTTTGGTGAATCTCGTCATTTCCCATCTAAGGTTTCTAAGTCTCCCATCTCTTTCAAAACATAATCAAGTCAAGAGCCAGTCTCGTGTTTGTCAAACCAGTATAGTCACAGTTCCTTTGATCAGAAGGGCCTTGCATGTGATTTAATACTCTGTTGTTAGTGTATTAAAACTCTTAATGATTTATGAGTTAAAAAAAAACAAAACAAAACACAAACAAGAAAAACCCAACTCACTACCATTGAATGAATTCTGACTCATCGTGACCCTATGTAGGAGTTTCAAGGCTGTGAATCTATATAGGAGCCGATTGCCTCATCTTTCTTCTGAAGGGCTGCTGATAAGTTTGAACTGCTGCCCTTGCAGTTAGAAGGTCAATGATTACCCAATGGAGCCACCAGACCAGAGAATTCATTTGGCAATGACCCCACAAATTATAGAGCTAGTCCTCATCATGTCATTTATAATGAGTGTCAACGTCCTTCAAATTGTGGCTTGTGCTTGTCTCTCCAGATTCACTGCCCAAATTCCACCAGACTCTATTCTCAAGGTTAGTCAGACCAAACTTTTAGATCGCCAGACTTTTTCTTTGAACATTATAATGCCTGAATCCCTTTAAAGAACAGTAAAATCAGTTCAGAACAAATGTATTTCTTTTAAAATCTTTAAATACAATCTTGCATCCAGAATCCCATTGCATTTTGCAATGGCACTTGAGGCTGGTTGGGAATAATATGATCTGATAGCCCTCTCATAGGATGGCGTCAAACATTATTTTTACAAAATGATTGCAAAAGCAAAGGGAAATAAAAATAAAAGAGTTGAAGTAAAGAAAGGTACTACTGTTGATTTTATTCCTGCAATCTTACACTGAGCATAATTTTATGAGTCGCACTTATCAAAGAATAGATGCTATCACCATGGTTTCAGAGCTTCAAGTGTCAGAGGTTGATTTAATTGGTCTGGAAAGGTACCCAGGCAACAGTATTTTTTAAAAGTTCCCCAGATGTTTGTTTCTAAAGGGTATCCAGGGCTGAGAACCACTAAGCTACAAGAACTTTAAAGAGCAGTAAGTTAAATGAGATGTAGCAACTCAAGGCGTTGAGAAATATATAAGTCAAGTAATTACCAAAGCAGGACTGTTTGGGAAGCCTATTAAGTGGACAATGTGAATGAAGACCTAAACGGACTACTGTTTAAAGCAAATAAAAGAAAAATCTTAGAACTATTAGACTATGTCAATAAAGAATGCATCTGTGGTACAAAAATGTTGCATTTTAGTATGGATTAAACATATATATATATATATAAAATTTGAAAGGTAAGCCTTCTGAAACTACCATTTCAACACCTTCGAATGTTATAGACAAATGCCACATAATAATAGACATATTATATTTTAACATTCATTTAGAAAGTATGATTTCTATCCTAATACACTGCAGATGATATTGTAAAACAGGACAAGTATTGTGGCAGGCTGTATTGTAACTTCCTCAAGCAGTTGGGACAATACATACCATATGACTTGGTTTAAACCCTACAGAAATAAGGGAGGAAAAGCATGAACGTATACATGGACCATCGCAGGACTATTCACAATAACAAGAAGTTGGAAACAACCTAAATACCCATCCGTGGGAGAATGGATACAGAAATTGTATACACACACTGTAAGTCTGTGCATTGTCAGAGAAAAAACGATCAAACATTGATAAACTTCATGACATGAATGGATTTGGAGAACAATATGCTGAGTGATGGTAGCCAAGCACAAAGACACATACATAGCTTGTAGAAGGACCACACTTATTAAACACACATACATACGGAAATGTTTTCACACTAAAATAATGACTTTGATGGTTACCAGAAATGGAAGAGAAAGACAGGGTAGGGGGAATGATAATAGGCGAGAGCATTAGTTCCCAAACTCATTTGGCTTATTGGTCTTTTCCAGAACAACAATTACACAGCCATCTGTGGTAGTTACATAATCTGGTGTCAATTTGAGGTTTCAGAGTGAAGGGTTGGAGTCTAGCCTGTCAATAAGTTAGTAGCCTGATGACCTCATTTGGAGGCGCTAAAGAGATAAATAGCTCACTGGAGGTGGGACATATGCTCACTCCCTGTGAGACATCACTGGGAAGAAAACACATGGAGAGAGGCTGATGGAGCCTGACCTCTGAAGCTGGAGAAACCACTTGGAGACCCCTGGACCCACAAGACTTCCCACCCACTGACTTGTGGTCATCCTGCATTTAGCTTCATTGCATGTGTTTTGTGAGTCTGAAGAAGGCTTTATAGATTGGTATCAGACAGATGGGCTAATACTGGACTCATGGACTTGATCTGGACTGGGCTGGGATGTTTTCTCAATATTCTTTCTTACACACATGAGTGTCTCTATGAATTTGTTTCTCTAGTCAACCCACACTAGCACACCACCCCCCTTCCAAAGTGTAGGTGTCTGCTTCTGCTGGTCCTTGGATCATTCCAGAGCTCCCAGGGAGAAGTATCACAGACTTTGAGAAACATTAGACTAGAGGGTACATAGACTTCAACTTGGGTGAAAGAAAAGACAATATTAAACAAGAAGGAGATGGGGGCGGGGAGCATGGTCAAGGATTAAGGCAAGCCAGAAGAAGATTTGCAAAGTTGTTTCAAATTGTTGAATGCAAACTCCCTCCCTATACAGACATCTAATTCATGATAAAACATTAGAAAAAGAGAAAACAGAAGAGTTCAATATACTTGCTGACATTGCAGACTTCTTTCTCAACAATCCTACATTTGGCAGATAGGATTCATAATTCATTTGAGCAAAAAGCAATATGTTCATCTGGCAGAAGAACTATGGGAGCAGTAGCATCCTGAAGAGCAACAAAATGTTAAAGTCTGAAAATATAAGGGAAGAATTCCTCAACATGAACACATTAATTAGCAAAACAGATTAAGGAATTCTCACAAGAAATTTAACAATGGAAGATCTAGAACAAATGGTATGTTAAGTACATTGGGGTGCTAATTAATCAAAAAGGATGGATAATGAGATTAACCAGTTATAACTGGCTGGCTTTCTAATGCTGTAGAAAAGTACTCTCTGGAATTAAAAAACAAACGAACAAAATAAAAACTACCAGGTATTTCTTCTGAAGCACCCCATGTGTGGGTTTGAACCACCAGACTTTCAGCTAAATTGGAGTGCTTAATTATTTGTACTACCCATAGATTCAGGCCACCATATGTCTGTCAGTTTGTCATACTTTGGTGGCTAGTGTGTTGCTTGTGTGTTGCATGCATGGATGTCAAGTATGGCAAGATTCTGGACATATTTTGGGTTTGTATGTATGGGTTTGGACATATTGTCAGGAGAGACCAGTCCTTTGGACATATTGTCATACTTTGGACATACTGTCAGGAGAGATCAGTCCCTGAAGAAGGACATTATATTTGGTAAAGCGGAGGGGCTGGGAAACAGAGGAAGGCCCCTCGATTCGATGGACAGACACAATGGTCGCATCAAGGGGCTCGGGCATAGCAACAATTGTGAGGATGGCTCAAGACCATGCAGTGCTTAAGTCTGTTGTTCATCAGGTTGTTATGTGTAGAAGTCGACAAGATGGTACCTAAGAACAACAACACAGATCCGAGGGTTCATTATACTATTTACTTTTGTATATGATTAATACTTTCCAGGGAAAAAAAGTTAAAATACGTATGCTGAGGGGATATGGGAAATAATAGAAATAAATCCAAAGAACTGAATCATTGCTGACCCTAAATAAATTAGTTGGGCTTTTCTTCCTAATGTAGCATTAATTTTCTTACCTCTCCACAAACATTATTTCTTTTGGCAAGTTATTCAGGTCTAACACTACCTCACTTTCATTGCATTGATGCAATTTGCAGAAAATTCAACCATGTGCCATTATTGAACTCTTTGTCACCTAGTTCATGTCGCATCCTCCACAGCTTATCTAAACTCATTTGGCAAGGGTTCAATAGACACACATTGATACTTTATTACCTGGAAATGCTCAATCCATCACTGAAATCTTAAAACTCATCCCAAACCCATCTGCAGAGTATTAACTCAGATTAAACCACTGGCAGATCCGCATTAGCTATAGGCAATGGTCTCAAACAGCTTTACTATCATACAGATCACAGTAATCGTGATTGTACTGGATCGAACTTGATACTTGGTCAATTGACCTCCCCCATGACCCAACCTGAAATTCTTTTAGGTGCAAGTATTTCTTGCTAGTTCCATGACACAAATTTCTTCCCTGATTTTTTAAACATTCATGGTGGTATTTTCTTTCTTCACTTATTTGTATTTTAATCTTTGTATTGTTATTATTTTATCCTTACCATTTTATTTTATTTCTGTTTTTTATTGTTTCTGCTGAGCTTTCCAGTTTGTGGAGCACAGGAGTAGAGGCATATAGATAAGAACTAATACAAAGGTTTATAGGGGAGGTCGGAATGGGCATAGGAGAGATAGGGAGGGTGAAGTGGTGGAGGAATAAACAACTGATGGTGATTACACAACTCATTTTAAAAGTAATTTAATCATGGGTAAAAAAATGAAAGTGTTCTAAAATTGATTGTAGTAATGATGTGGTATACACCTCTTCATGATATAACTGAACTATTGAATTGTGAGATATGTGGATTAAGTGCTGATAAAACTGTTTTTTTTATCTTAACACTCAAATCTTCACTCTTGCATACTTTAATTCTTTACCATATCCTTTCTTCAGTTTCACAGTTTTCGAGTTTCTTATCTACTTCCTACATGTGACTTGACTGAAACTGTCTTTCTCTTTGAATCTCCAAGGACAATATCCTGATTTGTTATCACAATCATCTATACTTTCAACACTTTCGCTCCCAGTACGCCTGGCTCTTCACCTGTTAAGATACGCAAAATCTATTACTTGAACTCTGGCCTTCTTTCATTCTTTCACCACCCAGCCGGGTCCCGCAGCTCATCACTTAAACGATTTAATCACTAGCACTGTCCATTTAATTTCCTTCTTCCTTCTGCTTCTTCACCTGATAATTAAAGCTCCAACTCTGGAAAAACATTTCAAGCGCTGCCACTGCTGTTATACTAGGATGACTGCATGAACACTAAAGAAAATCACGCAATTTCAAAGTAACACTACACATTCATAATTTTCAACTTCAGCCAAGCCCTCAGCATCATAGGTAAGTTCTTTGTTATGTGTGTGACTCTAGTTTTTTTTAATTGGATCTCTGGGGTATAGTGGTTATGCATAGGGCTGCTAACCACAACCATAATTTTAAAAGAAGGGCTTTCTACTCCCATAGAGAGTTACTGTCTTAGTGGAAGCCCAAAATACATTGGTAGGATCTACACATATAAGAAGCCTTTGGTTATTTCCCGCTGAACACAATCGAGGCACTGGAATAGACTGGTTTTCAAAGAGTTGTAGAGACGGTTATAGTAGAAACATCAGACTTGAAAGGTTACAAACTCATCATTTGCTTTTGACATCTTTTGAGTTTGCTCTAGTTTTTAATATTTTCTGTTTTCTTTCAAACTGGGTTTATCTCTGTGTGTTTTGTTATTGTTGGTAGCCTTCTGGAATCTTTGTTATGCAGTTTTCTATGTTTCTCATATATGAAACCCAGGATAGGTGAATCTATTGAGACATTCCTGGGAGGTATGGCAAGGGAGATTGGAGGGTAATGGGAACCAATAACAAGGAATAAGAGAAGTAAGAACATGTTTGAAAACTGATTGTACAACACTTCTTGAACTACAGAATTGTATGATGTCTGGATTATGTCCTAACAAAATGTTTTTTAATACAAGAGTTACAGTCTTGGAAACTCACATAACCACTTTTACCCTGTCCTATAGCATCACTGTAAGGCAGATTCAACTCAATGGCCGCGAGTTTAGTTCTTTGTCGCTTTTCCTAGTCTCTACAACTTAAATTCGGAAACCATCATCTTTCTAAAGTCCCTGGATACCCCTACAGTGAAACAGGAATTTTAGGTCTGCTTCCAAGTCTTCCCTACCACAGACAAGATGTTTGTCTTTCTGAGAAGAATATTGAATATAAAAGCAATGTTTTTAAGAGGTGAACACATCAACCTAAAAAGAGAAGAGTTTGTTGGAGTCTACACTCTGAAGCTGTGTCAACGACACTGTGGTGGTTTGCGTATTTGCAGTGTCAAGGGTAAGTGCCGAAGGCCCATGCCTGAAAGAATAGCAAAGGCGTTGACACTCTCATAGAGCCTACACACATATGGAGCATTCTAGGTGTAAAAAGTAGCAACGAAATATAATTAGCTTGCAAACACATCTTAAAATAGGACATTTTTCTCATGACTGACCTATATGCTAATATTAGATAGCTATCAGACAGAAAAAAAAATCTATAAAACTGACTTCCACACAAATTTCAAGAACTGTCTCAAGAATTGATTCTCCTGTTCTGTCGGTTGAAAGTCTCCGCTTGACACTTGACAAATACAAAGGGGTCAAGAGAATGGAGGAAAAGAGTATTTATGAAGATATTCTTTGGAGAAAGCTGCTGTTATTGTGTGAGCCACCTTCCCAGTCCCACTTCAGTGCCATTGCCAAGCGTGTTTACGTGTATGGAGATGCTATATTCTTCCATTCAAGCTCAGTGAGAGGGCTTCCATTACAACTATTCAGAATATGAGTGTGTTCTTTGCCGCTGGAAGATGCATGACAGGTATTGAGTCCGTTGTGAAGAAACTAAAGTGGCTGTGCCAGCAGCAAAGAGACAGATGGATTTTGATTCCTGCAGGTTTAAAGAGCAGAGTTTTTCATCAAGTTTTTCTATTCGTTAGAAGTGAATCAGGTCGGGGAGAGAGATGCTTCAGAGCCAGTGTTTAAATGGGATTCAAGAGGAACCTTCAGGCCTGTGGAGGCATTCTGATAGAGAATGCTCGTTAGGATGTGTGTGGTGTAGAGTTCTGAGCAACGTGGGGGCAATGGGGATGTGGCAAGCAGAAGTACAGGACACCAATGGAGGGAATTGCAGAGGAGGCTCCTAACCTCAGGAAGGACCCAATTTCTTCTCTCATTCCAATAATACAGCATTGGAAGCAAGAGGATTCTGTTTTAAACTTTAAACGTGTATTGTGAATTCGGAATGGTAGCACTTTAATTTCTCCATGGAGATTGTTTATGCAACTTAAAGTAACTACAGAAATTTAGGTGCAGAGTGACACAAAACCCATTGAATAAAGGTTAAAGGTGTAGCAAGTATCAAACAACTGCATTATGAACATGTTCTAGGGGTTGCTCAACTTATGGGCTAAATACAAGTCATAAGATTGTACCAAGAACAAAGGTTATAATATATATCCTGGGTTATAGATGTAGTGTTACAAAATAGTGCATTACAGCTTTGGAAGCAATCATACACACTGCCAGTCAGACCATGACTGAACCTTACCATCATTTTAGGAGACTGGATCTGAAAGGTTCAATTCTTGATTTGGAAAATCCAAGAAAGGTGAAAGGCAACAATTAATTTAAAGCAACTTAAAACATTTACTTCCATAATGATCTCACTATAAACTATTGTTATAAACATTTATTAGTTTGCTTTATGTTTTGTACAATGAAGATGGTAGAATGTTTCTTTGTTTTACAAATAATGGGGCTGTTTGGTGGCTAAGTTATTGATTTTAAAAAGATGAGAGTTCATTTTTCCAAAAAACATATGCCTTTTGATAACAGATATAATGATCTTTTATGAGTGTGGTACAATGCCTTTATTTACTCAATAACTGTTAAGCAACCGCTGTGTACCAAATACTGTGCTATACAAAAGAGTCAAAGGTGATGATTAGGATATAGTTCTTGGCCTCTAGGTATTCCTACTGTAATCAAGAGAAAGATCCACAAGATACAGCACACTGAACAGATACATTTATTCATATTACCTCCTTCTTTGTCAGGCTATAACTCAAAATATTCATAGTTTGAAATTCTTCTGTAAGTTAGTGAGAGGAGACCAGGGGCTAAGATATATAGTAAGCCTTATCATAAAGGCTCAAAAACATGTTAATTCACCATAATTCAAAGGCATCCATTCTTCTTGGATCTTACTAATTCAATGGCCACCTTTCACATGCACATGAGGCAATGGAAAATAGGAGGGCTTGTGGTAGGTACACCTTAGTGCTCAAAGTAACATCCCTGCTTTTCAACATTTTAAAGGCATCAATTGCAGATTTGCCTAATGCAATACATCCCTTGATTTTATGACTGCTGCTTCCAGGAATATTGATTGTGGATCAAAGCAAGATGAAATTCTTGAGAACCTCAACTTATTCTCCATTAAACATGATGTTACCTATTGGTCCAGTTGTAAGGATTTTGGGTGTTCTTTACATTGAATTGCAATCCATACTGAAGGCCGCAATCCTTGATCTTCATCTGTAAAAGCTTCAAATCCCCCATGCTTTCATCAAGCAAGGATATGCCATCTACATAGCACAGGTTGATAATAAGAATTCCTCCAGATCCTGATGCCACATATTATCTACCTTCTCTGATGATCTGCTCAGCATACAGATTGAAAAAGTATGGTGAGATGATACAACCCTGATGCACACCCTTCCTGATTTTGACCCATGCATTATGCCCTAGTTCTGCTCATGCAACTGCTCCTTGATCTATGTACAGTTTCAGTAAGAGGACAGATTTTTTCTGGGATTCTCATTCTTTACAAGGCTATCTCAAGTTTGTTATGGCTCACAAAGTTCAATGCATAGTGAATAAAACACAGGTAAACATCTTTCTGGTATTCTCTACTTTTGAACCAAGACCATGTGATTGCCCAATCTAATTTGGCCAATACTAGTACATAAGCTCATTAACACATAGGATTTCTATCTATCTATATTTTACTTTTGGCAACTTGCAATTTTCTTAGATTCATACTTCATACACTCATTGCTCTGATTACTGGTAGATGTTTGCAGCTTTTCTTCTCATTTTGAGTCACTCCACATCAGCAATTGAAGGTCATGAAAGATTTACTCCATCTACATCTTTAAGGCCAATTCTAATCCACAGTGGTAATTTGAGTGTTTTCAACCTAAGGAGCTCATTCTCTGGCACTATATTAGACAATGTTTGCTGTTATTGATAAGGAGCTCACTGCTAAATTCCTTAAGAAGTCCCTGAGTCCTTCCTAATATGGCTTAATTTGGAAGCTCTATTTAAACCTATCCACCATGGGTGACCTTGCTGGTTTTTGAACTACTGGTGGCATAGGTTCCAGCATCACAGCAACATGGAAACCACCACAATGAGATAAATTGACACCTGAGTGGTGGATATATCCAAGGAATTTCTGTAATCCCAAAATCTCAGTGAAAAAGGAGTGTCTAAAATGTGATGGGACATGATAGTACATCAAAGGACTATGTGAATCATGGCACAAGCCATGATCTTTAGACTCAATAACACTGAAAAAAGAGCATTTTCCTGGTAAGGTACAGAAAAAGAAAGAAAGAAAAGAACCCATGAGAACAAACTGTTTCAGAGAGCTACTACTCTCAAATTAGAATTGTTTGCCATCTTCCCATCTTGTTTTAGTTACACCATGCTGTTGGTTGAAATGGTCAAAAAGCAAAACTCCAAAGCACATCTATCAGGAGGGCAATAAATGGAAAGGGTTAGGATGGCTTCAGTAAACGAATGTGCTTCCCTTAATTTAATTGGCCTGTTATTTGGACACATTCTTCTTAAAATGCACTAAAAGTAGCTACTGGGAATTGCAATTTAGTACCTTTGGGTGTGATTCAGCTGTTATTGTGAACACAGAAGCACACAAAGGAAAAAAAGTACATATGCCTTCACCTATAATATAAACCTGAGGGACTTCATCTAGTTTATTATTGAAGTGTGAGGGTACAGTTGAGTTAATTAATTTGCCCCACTCCCTACACTTCACAACTGAGTTCTTAAACAGTAAATACTCCTTTCACTTCCAAACAAGGGAATTTTCTTGCTTGTATGTATTTTAAGCAACATACACATGGGGTGTTTCATCGAGACAATCCCTCTTCTTAGTCTTTTCAGTAAATATACACCCAGTCCTGATATTGCTTAGTATATTTAATATCAATGCACTATGTACACTTTGGGTACTTATATATTAAGTTAAATTAAAGGCTGAGGCATGTTTCCCATAGTCTTTTTCTGGATGTTGTTGTAAATGCATGCACATTGAACAACTGTGTTTTATTTTAACTAAATTCAGAATTCTACAATATTCCAACATTTCTAGGTTGTATATTAAAGGACCAAAACCCCAAACAATAAAAATAAAACAGAAAGATAACTGTCATTGAGTCAATTCCAAAGCACAAACATCATATATAATGTTTTTGAGACTGTAACTATCCACTCAAGCAGAGAGGCTACTCTTTCACTTGGAGAGCAGCTGCTGGATTTGCCCCACCAACCGTAAGGCCACAAGGTATCCTTTATTCGAGGACCACAAGGTTTAAAGGATCTATCCATGAATCTACACGAGTTTGAAGGAACCCTGGAAAAGGAACTATATTCAATTGTGAAAATAGTAAGTAGTCAGGGTGTTAATCTATTTAAATCAAATTCTGAAGAAGAACTTGTTCCAGATGGATTATGCTATTTCAATGATGTGTTTATACATAAATATATATCACTTTGCAAGAAAGACTCTATCTTCATGTTATATCCATTTGAGTATCAACAGCACTATTAAATATAAAACAATCCTAAGGGGGCATAAAGAGTTTTACTCATAGAATTCAGCTTAAAGAAAATGTATCATGCCACTGAAAGTTGAATTCTTTCCATTTAAGAGGAACTCAGTACAAAGTCAAAACACATTTTTACATTTCACTTTGTTCACTTTTCAACTACTAAAGGCACGTCTGTAAAATAGTCATGACTCAGTTTAAATTAGTGATAGCTGAAAGCTATACAAAAGGATCTGGTGGTTTTAATATTATTCATCACATTTCTACCTCAGGGACCTGGGGAAATGAAGAGAAGTGCACTGCATATTTATAAGGCCTCTGGGAACATAACGGGCTTCCAAATGCCTTGTTTGCTGCAATATGCTTGTCAAACCATTAGAGAAGTAAAAGCCTCACTCTATCACCTGTTGTGTATGCAGACTTTCTCTGTTAATTAAATGTAAACTATACAGTTGCAAGGATTAGAAATTATGAACTTTGAGAGTTTCATCAACATTTTAATGCAATCTGAAGATATAGCACCTTGAGTAACCAGCCTTTCATTTAAGCAAAATTTCCATCGACTTAACATATTAAACAAATATGTTAACTCATTGATTACTAGAAATGTTTGCTTAAACTGTGGATTTGGCAAAACTTACAAATACAGCTATGCCAATCTTTTAATATAGCTTCTGAAATGGAATTCTAAAGTAATGCACATGTATTTACCTCTCAGATCTAAGAGGCTAAACACTAAAAACGACTATGAGGTTGTTTAAAGATATTTAAAGAAAAACAACCCCCCCCAGGATTTTATACATGGTAAGTATCAAAAAGTCAAAAACAAGCATAATGCCATTAAGTCGTTTCTGATTCATGACAACCCTATAAGACAGAGTAGAACTCCTTAATAGGGAATTTGAGATTGTCAATCTTTATGAGAACAGCTTCAGGGGTCTTCTGCAGGTGGCCAGTTTCAACCATTGACCCTATAATTAGCAGCCTAATGCTTAACCCACTGTGTCATGAAGGCTCATTTGGTAAACACAGGAGGAAGAAAAAAATCTTTTAAGATTAGAAACCAGGTGTTAGAACCCATTTTAACTCCAGCCAAGTCAACAGAAAGACTTGCTTGTTCACTCTTTGAACTAGTGAGGACTTGTAGTCAGAAGGAGAACAGTCAAGAAATACCTCAATTAGCATCTGGAAGGGCGGTGCTTCATAAAATTAATTGAAAATATTCCATTGCCTTTTAATTCTATTTTTCCACAAATTTTCTGAAACTGCTCTCCTATTATACTAACTTTTCCCCCATGATATTTTACATGTACTATTGGAAATACAAATTCATCTTGATTGTCCTTTTAAACCTGGCACTTTAAGAAACAACAATGCCATCAGTGTTAAAAACCCTCATAAAAACATTCCACTCCAAGAACATTGTATAATCAATCACATGTTTTAGAAACAGCAGAAGGGGTGGCTATTTCTTATGCAGTCAAATTCACTTTTTGTAAGCAATATTTCTTATGATAAGATTGTTTAAGTTCTTACGTTAAAGACAAGTTCTTACACGAAAAATCAAGAGACTTAAGAGTATAATAATTGGAGTAGGGGAGTGTGGAAGTTACATATCTGGTGTCAATTTGAGGATACAGAGTGAAGGGTTGGAGTCTAGCCTATCAATCAGGTCGTGGCTTGATCACTTTCTTTGGAAGCACTAAGGAAATAAATAACTTGCTGAGGCAGGACACATGCACACTCCCTGTGAGACATTTCTGAGGACAAGCCACATGAAGCTACCCTGATGCAGCCAGAGCCCTGGGAGCTGGATGAGCCACATGGAGATCCCTGCAAGTGCTGAGATGCTTACAATGCCACTGGATAAACAATGCTTACAATGCCACTGGATAAACAATGCCACAAGACTTCCCACCCATTGGCCTGTGATATTCCTGCATTCGGCATCACTGCACGTTTCGTGAGTCTGAAGAGGACTTTACAGATTGGTATCGGACATATGGGCTAATATCAGACTTAAGGACTTGATCTGAAATGGGCTGGGGTACTTTCTTAATGTGTAATTACTCTTTATATAAAGCTCTTTCTAATACACATATGAGTGTCTGTGAATTTGTTTCTCTAGTATACCCAGACTAACACAGGGAGCTAGATAAAAATTAGGAACAGAATCTAGTCTGAGCAATGGCAATTATTTTTCTATATTATCTCACTTGAATCAGTTAGTTTCTCTGTGCTTTCATTGTTTTACCTTTAAAACCAGGGGACTCTAAGAGATACTCAATTATCAGACTTGAGAGAAGAACTTTAGAAGTCATTTAGTGCCTCCAACTATTTTATTGATGAAGAAACCAAAGCTTAGGGATGTGAATTGCTTTATGTAAGGTACTCTGTAAGTTTCAGAGCACAGGAATGGACTTAATGATACTTGAAAGCCTGTTTTCCATTCTCTTACTTATGCCCTTTTCCCCACGAACCCAGTGCTACAGATCCTTTCTTCATCTGCATTGCTGTGATTCAATGCTTATAACAGTAATGCACTGCAACTTCTGCCAAGGGAACAGCCAAATAAGAACGTGCCTTGGAACCATATTTTTGGGGGTGGGTGGGGTGGGAGGTTATTTTTAGGTGTTTTAGAAAAACTCATTTTTAAAATCTCTTCATTTCACGGGGTTAGAACAGAGAAGCATGGCTCTAAAATGATCTTTTGGGAACAGGAATTTTCGGCTGGCTACAGTCTCATTTTTACAAACAGTTTTAATTGGGGTAAGCAATACCAAGTGCACGAGAATGAAAAGATCCTTGATCATTTACATTCATGATAAAATGTATGGCAGGAATAGAAGAGTTAGTGATAGCTCCAAAGTGTGTGTGTGTGTGTGTGTGTGTGTGTGTGTGTGCACGTGCTAGGGGGATTATGAAAATATCGAACTAGATTTATCTGTGATCTAGTGAGCTTTCTTTTCTTCTGACAGTCCTCCAGTACTTGACATAATATTTGAAAGAAACCATAGTCTTCGAAAACTGTAAGGCAGTTTTACCCTGTATTATAGGGTCTCTATGAGTCGAATCAGCTCGAAGGCAGTGAGCTGGTTGTTTTGGGGTTTGTAAAACACCCAGTGGATTTTGCAATACCATCCATTTGTGTAAAGGACCTACTTGCCTTATGGACTATACAATGGACACAGATAGTACTCAATAGTAAAAAGGACTCTTTTTACTATGCTGAACATGAAAACGTTTTGTGGTGGTGGTTAATAAACAAGTTTTCTAGTGAATAGAAAATACCAATAAATTTCATTACATATTTTACTAATTTCTTTTAACCTTTGTATTTTTAACGTTTCTCGATTTCTTTGATGGTATTATTTTACACAATATTCATAGGAATTTCAAAGTTGAAAGAAATAATATTCAGGTCTCCAATGGAAGTGTAGACAGAACTGGTTCAAGTTCATATTTACAGATGAGGTAAATGAGAACAAAAAAATAAACTGATTTTTGAAGAAAGAAAAAACTAGCTCCTTTTACTCTACTTAATTTTGGCAGGTTCAGGATTTGAAGCTAGAATTTTTAGTTTAGCACTCTTGGACATCTTACATTGCTTCTTTAGTGGTAGCATTGTTTTCCTGCAATTTAAAAAAGTGTGGACATCATGAAACATCTAACATCAATTAGAGGATATAGCACTATATTATCATAGGCTGAGAGGTTTAGAAATATCTTACACTTTCATTCCAATTTGTTATTCTAACTTTAACACTTGGAACATCTAGCCACATAAATCACTCTTCTGAGCAGTGGGCCCAGCACAATTTATATATTTCAGGCACAATTGTTAAATGCATATGATTTAACAGCTTATCTCAAAATATATGTTTATGTTAAAACTACTTACTGTCACATTGAGTCATACTTGAGTTATGCCTACAGAAATTTTATTCACAAGGAGACATTTGCATGGTGAGCTAGTGCAGCAAGAACATGTATGTTTCAGCTTGCATGGCAACTCAAACCAAAGATAAACACTTCTTGGAGTGTTGCCCTGGGAAGGTTTCTGAGCACAAAGAACACTAACATCCTAGATATTCCTAGAATTTTCCTTGGTACTTGCTCAGAGAAAGGAATCTTATAGGGTAATCCATCTCAAAAATAAAGAACTAGACAGGATTCAAATTTCATCACTAATCAATAGGCTTATTTTTAAAAGGAAGAGAAGATTAGCAGAGCATATTCTAAGGTTGATTCCTATATTCGACCACATACAATTTTTGGACTTAAACAAAAGGAAAATAGACATAAACATTTTTTTAAGTCGGGTTGAAGAGAAGATTGGTGAGGAAAAAAAAATTGCCCTCAACAAAGAGATATGTGAATTTACTGACCAATTAACCAAAATTTTATGGCTTTACTTATGTTTCTAGTAGTCAAAGCAGTTTGTCACAATTAGGTACACTTTTCCTGGTTCTTAAATGTGTAAGAGTGAGCAAGCCCCGGTAAGGAAGTGTTAATGAACTCAAAGATGTGCTTTCAGTATCTGTTTAGTACATGTAATGTAGGCACAGAGAAAAACAATTGCTACCAGGCTTTATAGATTTAAAACACTTATATGCACAGACAACCTGATGACCAGTTTTATTTCCTGTGAATATTTGAAGGTTCCCTTGGGAACCTTTGATGTGAAGGCCAAAAATAAAAATGGGAAATTATTGGCATGGTGGATAAAGTTTCCTAAGGATCACATATTCATTAATATGACTAATGTCAAATTACATGTGAAACTCAGTGAAAACCTAAAATAACTATTATCCTAGCCCCCGGGTGACCCAATTAGTCAAACAGAGTTCTGGAGCCATTTAAATATAAAATTCCTCCTCCCCTTCCTAACAAAAACTTAAGCTTAGAAAATACCTGGGATCTTAGGTTTTGACCTTGATTGATTGTTTAAATCATCAAGGGATATGGTGAAACCACAGATCCCTGGGCTCTTCTCAATAGAGGGTTTGATTCATTAGGTGATAAATGGAGCCCAGATCCCCAAGTGATTCCAATGATCAGTCAAGTTTGGGAACCCAGAATGTAACTGAGGATAATTTTCCCAAACCTATTTGATACAAACACATAAAAACATGCCATCATAAAACACATAATCCTAACAAAATGATCACTGACATTAGCGTCGTGTAGAAGAGCCCAAAAGATCTGGGTTTAAACCCAGCTCTGCCACTAGCTGGGGAGGAGATCATGAAAGCTTTTATAATATCTATGGAGATTATAAAACAAAACAACATTCAACAAAAGAATGCATTTAAAGTGTACAAGTCTGGCTAGACCAGAGGATGTATACTGGTACAGATAGGAACTGAAAATACAGGGAATCCAGGGCAGATGAGCCCTACAGGACCAGTGGTGTGAGTGG
>NW_022103942.1:7328210-7329802 GCF_000313985.2 Echinops telfairi
AGTGGGGGAGGGAGTTAGCATTTAGGAACTAGATGAAAGTTGTATGTTTCATCTTTGCTACATCGCACCCTGTCTGGCTCATCTCCTCCTCCAGACCCCTCTGCCAGGGGATCTCCAGTGACCTAAAAATGGGCTTTGGGTCTCCACTCCGCACCGCCCCCCCATTCACTATGATGTGATTTTTTGTTCTGATGATGCCTGATACCTGATCCCTTCGACACCTTGTGATAGCACAGGCTGGTGTGCTTCTTCCATGTGAGCTTTGTTGCTTTTGAGCTAGATGGCCGGTTGTTTACCTTCAAGCCTTTCAGATACCAGATGCTATATCTTTTGATAGCTGGGCACCATCAGCTTTCTTCCCCACATTGCTTATGCACCCATTTGTCTTCAGCAATTGTATCAGGGAGATAAGCACACAATGATAAGGTTTTTTGTTCTTTGATGCCTGATAACTGATCCCTTCGGCACCTCACCTCATGATCACGCAGGCTAGTGTGCTTCTTCCATGTGAGCTTTGTTGCTTCTGAGCTAGATGGCCGCTAGTTTACCTTTCTTTTTTTTTAGCAGTTGTTTTTCAAACTCTGCCATTCAAATTATCTAATTATTTGTTTGATTCCAAGATGCATATAACTTAAACATTTACATGTGGAAATATGTACAGAGCCCGAGTTAAATAAAAATGTTGGTCCTTGTAGTCACTGTATTGTTGATCACAATATTTATTTATTTAGTCTGTGTACTAATCTTCCACACCTTATAAGTGCAGTAAATATTGCCTTTCTCTGTTGGGATAGATTACAGGTGGCCAATTCCTGTTACATTTCTACATTTTATAAATTCTCTAAGTCCATTTGAATTATTTTCCTGTCTTCATTGGTATTTTCCACACCTATTAATTTATTATCCATGAGCTTAATTAAAGAGTTGTTTACTGGTACTCCTTACAGATCATTAATGAAAATGTTAATTAATTGCAGGGCTAGCACTATCAACATCTCTAACATAATGAAAGAACCTCTCCCATCCCATTATCCTTTCACTCTCATCATAGAATCGTTTCAGAGATTTTGTCCAGTCACAAAGAAACCAAATCTTAAATTTATTTTTTCAAAAAGGATGCTGCATTGCACCTTTCTTGCATAGTTAATTATTGGAAAGTTTCCACAAATGAATGATCCTAAATTTATACAGATGAAACTAGAAAGGACAATGATTTGTTCAAAAAGAAGGTCTCAAAAGTTTGTTACTGGGCAGGCCCCATTACCAACTGGGTGCATGGCACCACCCTCCCCCAGGGGGAATTCACTTCAGAGGACAGCACTGAAGCTGCAGCTCGGGAAGCTGGGAAGGGGGACTGGTCTGGTATGATAGCACTGGAGCCAATGAGGGGGGATGGGGAAGAAAAGGAAGGAATGGAGCACATCCTGGCTCACTGAGCCCTGCGGACAATGTGCCTGTTCGGAACAGCGATGCATGGAGATGACCACGGGCCGGCCCCACCACGGGACACAGCATTCCTCTTTGACCCATCGCACCACTGGGGACAGCACTGGAGACAAACAGCGGGAATTGCGCCCGCCATGAGCTCACCA
>NW_022103942.1:7331623-7373785 GCF_000313985.2 Echinops telfairi
ATAATACTAATTTATAAATTATCAAGGGTTCAGGGGGAGGAGGGAGTGGGGAGGGAGGGGCAAAAATGAGGAGCTGACACCAAGGGCTCAAGTAGAAAGCAGGTGTTGTGAGAATGATGATGGCAATATGTGTACTAATGTGCTGGACACAAATGATGTATGCACGGATTATGAAGAGTTGTATGAGCCCCTAATAAAATGATTATTAAAAAAAAGTTTGTTACTATGGAACCATGCTATTCTCTCACATTTAACAGAGTACAGAATGTGAATATATAAATGCGCACCACACCACTGTGAAAAGCAAATTCTGACACAGCTACCCTAGGTAGGGTTGTGGACACTGTAAATGTTTACTGGTGCAGACAGTTTCATCTTTCCCCTATGGAGGGGCTGGTGGGTTTGAACTGATAACCTTAACATTAGCAGGTGTGTGTGTGTAATTATTTTCATCCATACTTATGCGGTGGCTTGAGAAAGGCTGTGGAAAATATCCATTACCTTTTCATTTTGCCTTCTCCAAAAGCATAGCCAAGGGCAAAGTAGTGCGGTTAAAACCTAGCTGATCAAAATTGTGTGATGCTCTCTACTGATGATCAGAGAACTGCAGCTCCCCATCCACAGGCAGCTCTGTAGGCGTGTACATGTGGTTCTGAAGTCAAATTGAAAACAAAATTCAAGGATATTATTCAGTTCATGGTAGTTTCATTTGTTTGTAAAAATATATGTATGGTTCTCCAATAATTTTTTAATTGTTGTGAAGGCCAGAGTTGGCTCTTCAGTTTCAAAAGTTTGCCAACTCTGACTCTATGCAAAGGCCAGTTGAATGGCTATGAGATAAGTTCAATGTTTTTATTACAGTCTCCACCATGACTCTTTTGGTGCCAGAGATGCTTCTGGTGACCTCAAACCAAACTCACTGCCATAGAGTCGATTTGCTCCCCATGATAGTAACACAGAAAACAGCTCTTCTGGATTACTGTATGTACTCATGCATAAGCCACGTTTTTCAACACATCTTCCCCCCCACACACATCTTTAAAAAAAAATCATTTTATTGGGGACTCATTCAACTCTTATCACAATCCATATATACATCTATTGTCTCAAGCACATTTGTACATTTGTTGCCATCATCATTCTCGAAACATTTTCTTTCTACTTGAGCTCTTGGTATCAGCTCCTCATTTTGCCCCCCCCTTCCCCTCTCTCCCCCACAAACCCTTGATGATTTATAAATTATTATTATGATGTCATGTGTTACACTGTCCAATGTCTCCCTTCACCCACGTTTCTGTTGCCATCCCCCAGGGAGGGGGTTATATGTAGATCATTGTAATCCGGTCCCCCTTTCTCCCCCTCCTTCCCTTTCCCCTCCTGTTATCACTACTCCCATTGTTGGTGCTGAGGGGTTTATCTATCCTTGATTCCCTGTGTTTCCAGCTCTTATCTGTACCCGTGTACATGCTCTGGTCTAGCCTGATTTGTAAGGTAGAATCGGCATCATGATAATGGGGCGGGGGGAAGCATTAAAGAACTAAAAGAAAGTTGTATGTTTCATCATTACTATAGTGCACCCTGACTGGTTCGTCTCCTCCCAGTGATCCTTCTGTAAGGGGGTGTCCAGTTGCCTACAGAAGGACTTTGGGTCTTCACTCTACAAGCACTCCCCCTCATTCACAATGATATGTTGTTTTGTTCTTTGATGCCTGATACCCGATCCTATTGACAGCTCTTGATCACGCAGTCTGGTGTGCTTCTTCCATGTGGGCTTTGTTGCTTCTGAGCTACACGGCCGCTTGTTTATCTTTTCGCCTTTAAGACCCCAGACGCTATATCTTTTGATAGCTGGGGACCATCATCTTTCTTCGCCACATTTGCTTATGCATCTGCTTTGTCTTCAGCGATCGATCGTGTTGGGAAGGTGAGCATCATGGAATGCCAGTTTAATAAAATAAAGTGTTCTTGCATTGAGGGAGTACTTGAATAGAGGCCCAATGTCCACCTTCAGCACATTTTAAATGCAGTTTTTGTGGTAAAATTAGGTGCCTTCGCTGATATTGGGGTTGGCTTATACTCGAGTATATATGGTACATGGTTTGACTTTTCCAGAAGACAGTAGTCTATGAATCTTCTGAATTGAGAACTGATTAATTCTACAAAGTCCTAAATTCCTTACTGCGGGATCATTTTGCTATCTTTCATATATTTTACTTGATCCCTTATAAAATATTTTTGTTACTGTAATGTTATTTTTTTTAATTAATTAAAAGAAAAGTAAAGCCATCTTACTTATTTTATGACTACATGTGCATATCCTAAGAGCAATTATTTAAAGATTACATTAATGAATAGAGTTTCCATTCATTTACTTACTCATGTATTCATTCAGAAATATTTATTGATAATCATTCTGCACAAGGCCTGATGCTAAGTACTATGGGAAATACAAACCTGGATTATCAGGGATTTGGAATGCTGTGGAGTAATTAAGGCATATGCATGTACACCTAGAAACCCTCCATTGGCAAGTTAAAATATTAGTTAAATGAGTGCAAGTAATAGTTATACTCATTATTTTGTGTCTTAAGTGATAATTCCAAAACCAATAGATAGGTTGCAATGGAATATCTCAGGGGCCAAATACATATTCGACATACATATCTCTAGTTTTATTGATTCTTCTTCGAATTGGGTAGCAAGCATTTCGCACACAGTAGGCATGCGATAAATTAGTGCTTAGTGAAACTACAGTGTCCACTAGGTGCTCTGAAATACTATCTCTTTAAAAAAATAATGTGGTATCCAACAAATGAAAAAGACAGGGCAACACACAGCAGGTTGAATAGATGTTTCCATAAACCATAATCGTTATCATGTGAAAGAAGGCTTAAAAGTTTTAAACTCCTACATTTAAAAGTGAGTAACTTGAGTAAAGAAATGACACTGGACTTTTCCAAGGTAACACCAGAGGAACATAACTAATCTAAATTAAAGTGTCTGCTTATTTCTAATGGGTGGTATATTAGATCCTATGCATGGTGTTTTATTAACAATGTTTCTAGGTGGCAAAACACTATAAAAAATCAACCTAGAAATACAGCACAGGAAATGTAAAATTATAATATAGGTCCTTTTCAGGATAGAAGGTGAAAAAAAACCTCACCTGGTTTGCATTAGAAGGACAAAATAAGCCAAGACACATTGTTTTGTAAAAAAGTAGAGTGTAAATAATAAATCAGTGAAATGAAGTTCTTTGTAAATGAAATTAAATTACTCAAGCATGTGTAATAGCACAATTCAAGGGTCAGTAGTTTGTTTCATTTTACAAATTAATAACAGGGGGGGTGGGGATAGAAGAGTTGGCTACTCAAAACACATCGAGCTGCCAGGAGCAACACTGCAAAAATACAAAATGGCATGAAATCAGAATTTCCTATTTTTTGTGCTTTAATTCCTTGATTATGGTAAATTACCACACGCGGTAATGCAAAACTTTTTGTAGGTCTCTGTGGTTCAATGAGGAAATGGCTTTAAATGACACCCAAGTACTTATCATTTAGTGGCCTGAGAAGAGTGAGCCAGTGGGGAGCAAAGAGGTCCCTCTGTCATTGGCGGGAGGAGATGATTTTGAACCAGATCCTGCAAAGTGAGTGAAACATGCCTGCTTTCAAATTCTGGTTGTATATTAATTACTGTAAGTCAAATGGGTACAATTCTGTACACTGAGGTCACACAAAAAATCAGTGGGTTATAGGTGCCCTAAAACATGTATGTATGCAAAGTGCCTAATTGATACCTAAAGCAAGATAATTATTCATGAAGCATGAATTGACATACTGTGACATGAATTTCCCACTCCATAGTGAAAGGAAATTCTAAGTCCATTCCTGAGGACAAGAAATAGTTTCAGAAAAATTGACTTATGGCCAAATTTTTTTTCTCTTGTGGAAGAAGTTAAAAAGTTAATGCGACTTATTACTTCTTAGTAAAGCAATAAGGGCCTAGCATATTCTATTTCTCAATATTGCTATTGTTCAACTTAATGAGGGCACAAGGGGATAAAATGTGGAAAAGGTAGGACACTAGAAAGGTCAATGGTCAGGCACTAGTTCTTAAAAGATTTTTCACTGTAACCTAAATAGGTTAATTTTTCAAAAGGAAACAAAAAAAGGATTTAATGGATTGTAATATTATGCAAAAGGAGGAATATGTGACAGATGGCAAAGATGAGCAACATTTACTGCAATATCTAACTCAGATCTGGCTGACATACCTCATTAGATTTCATATAAGGCATTCTCGTTATTGGTAAGTCAGAAACTCTCACAGATTCTTAATAGGTACAAAGTCAGATGGAACAATCAATAATTGGCAAGTTAATTTATATTACAAATCAACTCTACAAATAGTCCAAGTCGAGGCATTCTGTGCAGCAATATCAGTTCTGTGTTCATGTTTCTGTTAAGTCACATCATTTCTTGGTTTAATAGCAGATATTACAAAGCTTATTCTTGTGGATTAACTATACTTTGCAATCTCAAAATACAGTCTTTCTTTTCTTTTTTCTTTTGCAATAGGAGTCTTAACTGCTGTCAAGGATATGTAAAAAAAAAAAAACAAATTCCGCTACTCTTTAAAAAAAAATCAACAAAAAACACATCTCATGAATACTGTTTTGGCTCAAAGAATTAGCCTGTCAGTCGTGACAAATGCAGCAAAATAAAGCAATCTTTCTTTAAAGGTAAAGCAAAAATATATTTGACAATTAAGCATGTGTAGGTAAAAAAAATCCCTACCCCAGAATAAAACAACTAAAACAACATTTACACTCCTATTTTTTTTGTTTTCTATTTGCCTGAAACAACACAAAGTGAAATAGGAAATGCTTTGCAAGGTTAAAAAATGTCTATGCTGTTGTCTCTCTACATTCTCTTTTTCCCCCAACTCAACAGTACAGCCATAAATTACATAAGTATGGAAGGTAAACTTCCCCCAACCATTAAAAAAATGTTTATGCGAAGATGACATTGCTTCTTCCAATTGGACATCTTCCCTGAGTTCCTGGCAGTGGTCGAATCAAGAAGACGCATGGGCTTTCAGCAATGACACAGTAACAGTGACGTGGTTGAAAATGAGGGCTAGCAAAACTCACGCTTGGAAAGTCTACCATGACTAGAACAAATCCTGGAGACAAAATAATTTGCATAAAACAAAGGAGAAAGACGACAATATATGTTCATTTAAGATGTGAGTAAAAGTTCTTATTTTGTAGCATAAAAAAATAGCTATCATCGAGTCAGTAAATTCCTTCATGGCAAAATACTATGCATGATTTTTTCCGCCATTAGATTGGTAGCGCTAATCACTAGTACAGTTGCTAGCCATTGCTTGAGTAAAGAACAGTGCCAATAAAATTAAATTTAATTTTCTAACATAACATTCTTACATAACTCAAATATCCTGTATTGTGTGGTACTAGAAAAGGAAATATTCTCTCAAGAATCTCAAATGGGCTTAATTTATGGTAAATTAATATTAATTGTATCTGTTTAGTTATGCTGTGAGTGTGGCAGCTTCAAAGTTAGGGCTAAATGCTGGCTCACTAGAATAGAGAACTGACTAGTTAAAATTCTACATAATAGGAATGAAACTCTTAATTGATCCTTAGATTGCTGCAGTTATATCCAACATCCAGTCTCCTTTTCCTGGCCATCAAGACTCTACACAATCTGTTTGCTACTGATTTCTTATTTTCACCTTATATTAATTTTCCTTTTGTTAGTCACACATCAGCCACATGAAACCTCGTTCTGCATCTCAAACACACCAAGCTTGTAACAGTTTCAGGATTTTTAACAAGGTATTCTCTCAACCTGAAATTATTTTTCCCCTCATATCTTTTCATGGCTGAAACTTTTGTAAGGCTAAAGAACCATTGGAAATGTCACGTTGACAAAAAGATCTTTTCTGACTTCCCAAACTAAAGTAGCAACAGATCACTATCAGATCACATGAGATGTACACTTAGCACTACCTAGCTTCTAGTTTCCCCAACTACAATTTCAGTTGCAAAAGAACAAGTATCTCATTAACTTCTCAACCACATACTGATGCCAGGAATACAAATATTGGGCTTTCTTAATTGATATTCTGGCTTCGAGTTTCCCTCAACATATTCATTAACATGCTATTGGCAGATTTATCATCTTAAAGTGTCATTCTTTGGTCATGGTGGTGAAATAGCACATGTTGGGTTGCTATTCACTAGTTCAAAACCACCATCTTCTCCAGGGGAGAAAAACTGGGCTTTCTACTCCCTAAACAATTAGTCTTGGAAACACATAGGGATAGGTCTACGCTGTACTATAGGGTGCTTATGAGTTAGAATTGACTCTATGGGAGTGAGTCTGGTCTTGGTCTTTGGTTGTGCAATGACCCATCTTCCTACCAAGAAACAAAGTAGCAAAATAATAGGTTTTGAATGTGTCTATCATTTCTACTATTGTCATGTTTCTCAAATTTCTTACAATTACCCTGTACTGGTTTTGGTAAATAAGGAATTAGAACAAAACTAATTTTAGAATAGCACTTGTAAAAACTTAGAGCAATAGCAGGGTTAACATAAATTGGAGATAGATAGAAGAATCATTTCTACAAAGACGGAAAATCAACCATGCATGCCCCTGTTCGTGGAGGTTGGGAAGTGGTAAGGGGAAACAGTAACACAGTTACTGAAGCTATAGAACTTCTCTAAAATGAGTCTGTGAAAAGGTAAATTCATAATGTACCCAGGTGTTCTTGATGGTACGAGAGGCATGTGTGGCATGTCTGTAGAAATGAACGGCTAATGTTCCTTCAGTATATAGGCAGCTCCCGGGGGGGGGGGGGGAAGAGTGTTTCCACCCCCCCAAGTCTGTCTTTAAGTTGAATTTGTATTTACATTGGAAAAGTTAAGTAAAGCTCCTATTGAACACCAGTTAGTCAAATGTTTGTCTTAGTATAGAGTATATAATATATTTTTCTCTATATAAAATTTTTAAAAAACTTCTAGCTACATGAAAATGTATTTAACATAATAATACACTAATAGTATTTTGAGGTATGCCACAAAGTGGTGACCATTTGTTATTATAAACCATTGTAAGTAACTGAAAATTTTAATGTAAAAGGATTTATAGGGGGGGTAGTTCATAAGATAGAAATTCAAGCCAGGGACTACTTGTACTGCCCGTACATAGCATATTATGGGTATATAGTGTGTGTGAAAGAGGAGGGAGGGAATTGTGTGTACTTAGGGAAGGTGTGTGTGTGTGTGTGTGTGTGTGTGTGTGCATGCACGTATGTACAGGGGTCTGTCTGTACATGAGTATTTCCAAGAGATACCCATGAATTCAGAGAAACTAAAGAAATGATAAAGTATGGGAAAGGAGCCTTGAATGTGTGTATGCATTCACACTAAGGGCATGAACAATTATTCCTGCCTCAAGAACAGAAATGGAACATTGTTGAAAACAAACAACAAAATGAAGTTTTGGAGCTAAGGTGGGAGGAATAAAAAAAGCATTCTTAATATTCAAAGATTGATGCTAATCCAAGATCATCAGGATATGGTTACTATATGGTTAGAACACTCTGATTAAGAAGACAGTTAAGAGTATAGTTACAGAGCCTAATAAAATGTTTTGTGTATATTAAATTTAGAACAGAACTTTCCTTTAAAAAATTGGCTCCCGCATTCAAATGGTTAATTGTGAACCGAAGGCATTTTGATTATTTATGAAAGAGTATGCTACTGCAATTCCATATTATTGGGATTTCACTGAAAATGTGTTCAAAACATTTCATAGCCTTTAATGCACAAGATTCTAAAAACATGAAATGAATGGCTCATGGCAATTATTTGTGACTTAACTGACAACTTAATGGGGGCATTTTGATTGATCTGGAAATAGAGAGTCAGCTATGATGAAAAGAAAAAAACCCCAAAACCTAACAGAACTCTCCCAGTGTGCAATCTGAACAAATAGCAAAGTAAAGGAAGAGATGCATGATGTGAGTCTACATTTTGTCAATAAACTGCTAAGACAGTTCTGAAGTCACTAGTTAGATCACTTTGCCGTCTGTGTGGAAAACTTTACATGTAATACTGTTTAATCAGTGCTTAGAGTGAACACGGAAGGATGCTTACTCCTTGGACCTCTTTTCATTGCCCTCTGTACTTACTCCCTAAGTAAGCTTATCTAGTCTAATGGCTTTCAATATGGTCAGCATGCAATTGACTCTTAAATTTATATCTCTAGTCTGGACTGTGTCTCTACATTCTAAGTTTACATAACCAATGCACATATATATATATTTCATTTGCATGGTTCATAGAGCCCTCAAAGCCCAAAATTCCTGAAACAAAATTCTTGATTCAATCTTCATAAACATTCCATTTGTCCCCCAAACCAAATCCAAACTCCCTGCCATCAGGTTGATTTCAACTCATAGCAAGCCTACAGGAAAAAGTAGAACTGTTTCTATGATTCTCTGAGGAGAACTGTCATTCTTTTTTTTTTATTTTATTTTTCTAATCATTTTATTAGGGGCTCATACAACTCTTATCAAAATCCATACATACATCAACTGTGTAAAGCGCATTTGTACATTCATTGCCCTCATCATTCTCAAAACATTTCCTCTCCACTTAAACCCCCGGCATTAGGTCCTCATTTTTCCCCTCCCTCCCCGCTCCCCCCTCCCTCATGAGCCCTTGATAATTTATAAATTATTATTTTGTCATATCTTGCCCTGTCCGACATCTCCCTTCATCCACTTTTCTCTTTAAAAAAAAAAAACATTTTATTAGGGGCTCATACAACTGTTATCACAATCCATACACACATCAATTGTGTAAAGCGCATTTGTACTTCATTCTCAAAACATTTTCTCTCCACTTAAACCCCCAACATTAGGTCCTCATTTTTCCCCTCCCTCCCTGCTCCCCGCTCCCTCATGAGCCCTTGATAGTTCATAAATTGTTATTTTGTCATATCTAGTGGGCGAGGGGAGACGTCGGACAGAACTGTCATTCTTGATAGGAGTAGAAAGCCCAATTTTGTTCCTAAGGAGCTGGTCATTTGAAACTGCCGACCTTGCAGTTAGAAGCAGAGTGTGTAATACTCTAGGCCACTCTCTGATTTTCAATTGACACATGGCTTCCCATCATATAAATAGGCCTTATAGAATTTGATCCAAGGCAGACCACCTCATGCTCTATTCTCTACTTCATTCAAAGTCACACTTGACTTCTTGCTATACCTTAAATACTTCAAACAACCCCACACCTGAGAGCAGGGGTCCTCAAACTTTTTAAACAGGGGGCCAGTTCACTGTCCCTCAGACCCGTTGGAGGGCCACACTATAGTTAAAAAAAAAACTACGAACAAATTCCTAAGCACACTGCATATATCTTATTTTGAAGTAAAAATACAAATGGGGCAAAAACACCTGGCGGGCCAGATAAATATCCTCAGCGGGCCACATGTGGCCCACAGGCCGTAGTTCGAGGATGCCTGCCTTAGAGCCTTTGCACAGCTGTCCCTTCTGCTTATATTTTCATCTACTGATCATCTATTAAGTTATTTCAACATTTGGATATTGTGAATAATTTAACTATGAACATCCTAATACAAGTATCTGTTGCAGCCTCTGTTTGGAGCTTCAAGGTTTTTTTGGAAAAGAATGGAATTACGGGATCATATGGTACGTCTGTATTTAGTTTTGACACAAACACATTGTTTTCAACGAAAGTTGTGCTATCTTAAATTCCCACCAACAGTGAATGAAAGATTCAACTTCATCACTGTTTCATCAGTATTTTCTATTTTTTATTTATCATAGGTCTCTTACTGTGGGTAAAATGACACACGGTTTTTTAAAGACTCGTAACTCAACATTTTATTTTAATTTTTTCCTATTGAAAAAAAGATCAGTATAATTCAAAGTGACTTATGAATATGTCTTCAGGAGCAAGCAAGTAAACAAACAAATATACCAATACCCTAAATGCTAAGGGAAAGGATAAATAAATTTAGTTCAATGCATTCCATTATATAACATTTTTAAAACATATTTTAAAAATTCATAAATGGACAAAAAAGGTATAGAGCCCAACACAAGCTCTCTGGGAAGGGTCATTATTTGGATTTTAAAGAAAAATAGTCAGATATGGAAAGTGGAGGCTTGTATTTTAGGTATAAGGAGTATTATGTGGGCAGAAAAAAATGGCAAAGAACTCTTGAGTTGATCAGAAAATGTTAGTCTAATGCAACTAGAGTACAAAAGCACAAAACAGCATCAACAATTAGTGAGGACCAGGATTTTTGTAATTGCTATTTATCATAGGAAACCACTATAGAAAATGTTACCATGACTAACCAACTTATATTTTAATTTAATAATTAGTTTATTTTGAACAATTTCACTGCCATACAATTCACATATAATACATTTTAATACTTCAATCACATTCATAAGACTTGTGCAACCATCACTACAGTCAATTCCAGTATATTTCTTCTTTGTTTTAAAAAGTTCCACTGCTATGACTGAACTGTTGAATTGTGTGATATGTGAATTATATATCTTGTAGTTTTGATTTATATCTCTCTGATGATTCATGATGCAGAACATCATGTCTTTGGGGACAGTTGAACGTCCTCTTTGGTGAAATCTCTATTCAAATATTTATAGCCGTTTTTAAAAATATTGAATCATTTTCTTTTCTCTAGTTACAATGTTGAAAATATATTTATATATTAGAATCTTATTAGATATATAGATTCAAAAGATATTTTCCCAGTTCACATATTATAATTATCATGTTTTGTAAAGTCTTCTGTTGACCAAAATGTATAATTTTAATAAGGTCTCATTTATTTATTTTGTCTTATACTATCTGTGCTTTTATTATATTACATAATCCATTTTCAACAGCAAAATATGAGTGTTGCTTTGTATTTACCTCTAAGATTTGTAAGCCTCCAGTTTTTACATTACGTCTTTAATTCCTTTTGGATTTGTCTGTGTAAAATATGAGGTATATAATTTGTTCCATTTTTCTGCATATGGAAAATTAATTTTCTCATCTCTCCTTTTCAGTGGACTTAGTACCTTCCTTATAAACGAGTTCAGCTCACCATTATATATACATCTTATAAACCCCTATGGTAGAGGAGACCTCACCTCAAGTAGGGTCAATTTTACAAGATGGGTTGGGAGGAGGCGGGGTGGGGGGTGGGGTTGGTGGTGCGACAAGAAGGAGAAGACAATTCATTTGCTGTCACACCACATTTTGCTAAAGTGGCCTTTGAATTACAGGGCTGGGAAAGAATATTGAAAGTACCATGTGTTTCAAAAAGAACAAACCATTTTGTCTTGGAAGAAGTATGGCCAGGGTGCTCTTTAGAGGCACAGATGGTAAGACTTTGTCTTACATACTTTGGACATGTTTCAGTAGAGAGCAGGCCCTGGAGTAGGACAGCATGTGAGGTAAAGTAGAGGGGCAGCAAAAAAGAGAAGGTCCTCCTCAAGGAGATGGATTGACAGACTGAAATATAGGAACAGCTGTGATGGTGGCTCAGAACCAGGAAGTGCTTTATTTTGTTGTACACTAGGTAGCTAGGGGTCAGAATTGATTTGAAGGCACCTAACAACAGCAATATTAAATATATTTTGATGGTTAATGTTATAAGTCAGGTGGGCAAGGCTATTATTTTTAAGTAACTGGCAAATATGGATGTGGTCAGCCAATCAATTGAAAGAAAAGTTTTCTCAGTTGGTTTGGTCTGCCTTCAGTATACAGAAAGTGCTTCTGCAAGATTCTCTTCTGTTTCTTTCTCAACTGTGAACTCTTCTTATCACCTGATTCTTATTTCTTGGTACAATGGCCAGATTTTGGTTTTACCAGTTCTCACAAACCTCTAGTTAAGCAGAGGTTTCCAGCCTGCCACCTGATGAGTGAATTTAGAATTTGCAATCCCCTACAACTATGTGGGCCATGTCATTGGAGTAAATATCTATCTCTAGACTTGAACATGCTTCATCGATTTGGCTCATCTATAGAGTAAGATACTGATAAACTTTTTAAATTTTTGAGTCAACCTGGTAGTACCTTGCAAGACAGGCCAGATGATCTATACTCCAAAAGTCAATTATTTAAAACCCTACAGTGTACATGAGTTGAAATGAACTGAATAGCAATTAAAAACAACATTACTTTTTAACCCTCATTACTTTTCTTATCATTTAACATTGTCTGAAATGATGTTACATTCGTAGTTTTGAGATGGTGTACAACATAAGAATATATGCCACAGGAGTAACATGGTATTTTAGCTTCTTATTCAATGATTCCTAGTGAAAGGATCAGGTGCCTTATAGTATGTGTTTGATAAATATTTGCAACAAACACATCTTGTGTATATTATGTTATGAAAACAAGTAACAAAATATAAAACAGTAGAAACCTGAAATATCTGCAAAATAACAAACAAAAGGTACTACGCCCCCTTTATAGTGTGACTGAGTTAATAAAATGACAGGCACCTTCCCTTAATTAACATACCAATAATACTAATCTCTTTACACTTGGTATGTCACACAGCACACAAATCAAGAGTTGTCGGGTTTTTATAAACTTGCAATTCAAAGATATGACCTTGCAATCAAAAACCAGATCTTTGGGCATTAACACCTCCATCATTTTAACACCTAAACTGCCTGCAGGCAGCAGGGCTTCTTCTCAAAGACTAACCCATGGCAGCTGCATTTCATTTTTATTTGAAAAGACTGATCCAGTGTTTTTATAGCTCTTGATTAAACTGTTTAAATAAAAAAAGTAAATGTTGAAAGAGGAAACCACTGAAGTTAAGCCCTCTGTAAACGAGTAATGGGCAAATCTCTGGTGGTTTGAAAGTTCAGTTTAGACAAATACCTAAATCTATCTGAAACTCTTTAGCTGAAAAATTTCAGCTCCCACAAGGTTAGGAGAGCTTTAGGTTTTTCCATTGAATCTGACACAGCTTTTCAAACATAGCCACATTCAGGCCCTAGCCATTAATAAAGGCAACCTAGAGTGAAGGAGGTAGTGAACAAAATTTTTGAAATATCAAATGTCCTCTGTATTTGGCTCAAATTGGGAGAATTATACTCTTGGCGTATACATTCAGTACGACCACAGACAAGAAACTATATACATTAGAAATGCAACCAAATAATCAGGGTTGAGGTAATTTGCTACAAAACATTTGTAGCTACAGAGGCAGAAATAAAGATTTCTCTTCACCTCTTCCCTGCGTTAACTTTTCTCCATGCTACATGTATAAGCTCAAGCATTACTTTCTGCGGTCCAGGCTGTTGAGTGGCAGATAATCATAAAGAGCGGAATTGTCGGTTAAGGTTGACCTGCAAATCACAAGTAGTTTGAAACCACCGGTCTGTGGGAGGAAGAGGAGGCTTTCAACTCCAATCAAGAGTTACTGTTTTGGAACCCCATAAGGGCAGATCTAGTTTATCCTATAGGGTCACTATGATGAGACATAATCTACTCAATGGCGGTAAGTCTGGATTCTTGACCATTATCATTGATATAACACCAATCTCTTCCATTAGAAAATGTCTTTGAAGGTAAGAACTATGTCTTTTGAGCTCACAACTGTATTCCACATTCCTAGTAAAGAGTCTGGGACAATGTTTTTATGTAAATATATAAAGATAGGTGTATATCGTTCAAGACAAAGTGGGTACATAACAAATGTGAAGAAAGCGGTGCCCGGCTATTAAAAGATATAGTGCCTGGGGTCTTAAAGGCTTGAAGGTAAACAAGCAGCCATGTAGCAGGGAAGCACCAAAGCCCACATGGAAGAAGCACACCAGCCTGTGTGTCAAGGGAATAGGTATCAGAAGCTCAAAATCAAGCAATTAAATTTATGTGAAGGAGCGTGGAAAAAGGAGAGACCTAAAAACCACCTGTAAGATAATTGCACAATCTCTCAGAGAAGGGCCACACAGAAGGGATGACATATCCAGGGTGTGGTATAGCACCGAAGAAACACATCCTCTAGTTCTTCAATATTTCCTCCCCTTACTATCATGGTCTTTGATAGCAATTGTACAATTATGGTTGATCTAACTTAATTATGGATTGTTAAAGTATCTGTAAGAGTCCTCAATAATATGATTAATTAAAAAAAAGAGCCTGGCACATAGAAATTTCTCAATGAATAAAAATTTGCCACATGTAAAAATCACTGTAAGCATCAATTAGACATACATACAATATAGTGGGTTTCACTACAGAACTTTACAAAGTAGAATTGAGAATATGGTTTTATAAACATTAAAATTCTATACAAATATAATATCCTTCATATTATATTATAAGCACAAATGAAAGTAGGGTTAAATATCTATCCATCCCATTAGATACAGGCAAACCCATGTGATTATAATATAGGAAACAATTCAGATTTTGAATTGGTATTTGATAGGAGAAAAATATTACAGAAGGGAAACAAGAGTTCCTCAATTTGGGGTTCTTTATAGCCCATTGAATAGTGTTTAATTTCACTAGATTTTTATTCTTAATCTTTTGAAATTTGAGAGTCACCCTCTCCCCTAGTGACAATTCCCATTACTCACAACTAGAGAGGACTAAATGGGTCGCCCAAAACTTTTTTTCATCTTTACTCACTCTGGATCTTTCTTTGTGTTTGAGCTGCTATACTCCATAAAACATTCCCTGAGGTCAGTCTTCTGTCAGAAGTGATCTTCCACTGTTCTAAACTACTAGTAAGACAAAGTATATGAACAAAATGAAAACTACTATGGAAGTATTATGCTACTGCCACTGAACCCATTTGGACTCAAAGTGACCCACGTAGGATTTCCAAGACTAAAAAGCCTTTAAGGAAGCAGAGAGCCTCATCTTTCTGCTGTGGAGTGGCTGGTGGATTAAAGCCAAGAAAGATGTAGTTAATAGCTGAGCACCCAACCCACAGGCTAGTCAGTACTCCTTAAGAAAATATTTGGCTTTATCATTTTAATGAATTAATTTCCCAATGTATATGGTATTTCTCTTATTCATGCAGTTTTATAATCACCCAGTTATACTGTTGTTTCCTTTTTCTAAGCTTCTGAAAGTAATTTTCCATGTCTTATCCATTTGTGCTTTGTACATAAAGCATACTCATGCATGAAAAGAATAATATAATCAATTCTCATTATTCATGGTAGTCACATTCAGAAAATCAGAAACTGGTGACTACCACATCATTGCTTCTAGGGGAAATATAGGGTGAGGTTCTCGAGAGCCTCTGGTCACAACATTTTTTAAAAACTGATCAATACATATCTTTGTTTTATGTCTATTTCTATTTACTATACACTGTTGATTTGCTAACACTGCAATCACAGACAAAAGCATTATAACTCAGGCCAGAATGAAGCCTATCAAACAAAAGTATTTTCTCTGTAACTTACATAACAGGCTTTTCATGCTTAGGGACACTAGAAAACACCTTAGTACTATGCTTGGGGTATATTTTAAATAGCAAAATCATCAATAAAAAGAATAAAAATGTAGCATTAAACATACTGAGAAAAGGGCTTTGTTTACAGCATGAGAACGGAAGCGAAAAGGCAAAGTAGCACCTGGCTGACTCCAGCTGAAAACAAGTATATTGGGCAACTCGGACTTTTGGTCAGTCTGCACATGTCTGTGAATATAACCAGGAAAGCACTGGCAAAACTGATGTTGACATTACATATACACTTTGATGAGAAGGAGCATTTGCAAATACAAGAAACATAAATAATGAGGATTAACTATATAGTTATATATATAATCAACAAATTATTTTTACATGTTCTGTAAATTTTCACTATTTGATTTCATGATAACAGAAATCACTGAACAATATCGTTTAGTCAAAAAAAATCTAAGAAATCTGATAGAAATGTTTTCACACGTAGCCTTTCATTACACACATCTTTAATCTCTTTGTTGTTTGTTCACCTTAAATATGAAACCCTGATTTCTTCTTCAAGCCAGAATGTTTTTAGAATATCTTCATGATATCCAGTGGGTTCATGAACTATAAAACAATATTTTAATATTCATCAAATATAGACAAAATTAATGAGGGTAAATTTGTTTAAACGAAAACATTGAATGACTTTTAAAGTCAAAAGAATCATTTTTTGAAGAGGACATAGATAAATAGTTTAAATTACTGTCCCTATATCACACTCCAGAAAACATGGAAATAAAATGTCAACAGAGAGCAAACCATGCATTCATTCATTCACCAAAAATGTATTGAGCCCTACTATGTGTGAAGCATTTGAAGAACTGAATCAACACAGTTAAATTCTTGCACAAAGAGAATCGCATCTCCTCTATGAATCTTCCCTTAAACGCTCAAAACCACAATCTTAGTGCATTTATAGTCAAAGCCACACTATTAAACTTTACTAAATGCCATCCTTTTAATGACTTATTTCACATAGGTGAGCTAAGTGCAAAGTCCTTTAGCGTGGAGACTACTTTGTAATTCATTTTCATGCTTCAGTCTGATGGTACCAGGTATATGCTAAGGGCCACATAGTTGCTTAATAAATATAAGCAGATTGGTTGATATAAATATTGGAAGAAATTTATACTTGAACTTTGAAAATTGTCTGTATAGACAGTTCTTAATTATGTGTGCTAACAAAATAGCTGATTCAAATCAAAGGATTATCTACAACTCATTTCCATTTCTCTTTGGAAGGTATTTCAACACTGAACTTGGTAACTGAGTGTCTTGGTAGGTTTGAGAAGACGTTTCTAACAAAATAATTGCAATGCTAGTTCCCTACAGTAGCCAAAGCAAGGACACTATCTCACCCTTCAAAGAGACGAGATAGAGTATCAATAACATCTATTGAATTTTTCCTTAGCACTACCCCTACTTATAAGTAATTGAATCATCGGGCAATACTTCTTGTTATCTCTTTATCCTCTTAACTCCTTGAGTATATTCCTCTTTGAAAGCATAAAATATACCTTAAATTTATTTGCAGTTGTCGTAAGATTTAGAATAGTACCTTTTCTATAGTATACAATTATCTCTGAATTCTAATTGTTGTACAATTCTCTTTTCTATAGAAGTGTCAATCTCCATAGTGAGGTATACATATTTTGTTACCTCCACAGTAATTCACTATTTTTAAATGACATACCCTTTTTCTGTCAGTCTGAAACAAAGCAAACTTTAAAAATATAACAACAAAAAGCAGATAAAATGGTGATGCACAAAAGTGGATTATGATCATTTAATTTAAAAGTAAAAATTCTTTAGGGGATAATGATGTTGTGAGGTTTCACACACAATGATAAATAATTATAGCCTTTCCCAAGCTACAAAGCAGGTTCTAAGTCATTATTATGCTTAATCCTAATAAATAACACTATCATGTTTGGTAGACAAGTACTGAATGTCTTAGTTTTACAAATGGGAAAACTGAGCGACTTTAAAAGGTCACAAAGACTAAGGCTAGAACACAGGTCTGTTAATACCTAGACCACAAATCTGTTCATTAAAGTGGAGAAATAATAATGTTCTGTATTTGTATAGATCACTAAAGGTACTTTACAATATAAGGAGCAAATAAAGGGAAAGGGAGTATTTCTCCTTAGTGTGCAAAATAAAGTGGGGACATTTTAGGTTCTGAGACAGAACCACCAAGATAAAGAAATTTGAAAAATAGTGACGATAAAAAATGGCTGTGAACACATTTTTAAAGCCACAGCACAAGTGGGAGGGAGGGGTAGATATTCATTTTTGATGAAGTAATGATACCCTGGCCCTTGAAACCATTTATGACCCAATAACTCTGCACAGAAGGCAACTGGTGATTTCTCACTGATACATTTTTGAAAGCTTTTCTGTTGTTCTTTTTAAAAATTTTCCCTTTGAGTTTTGATTCTCACCATTATGATTCTCACTATTAGTAAATCCCTCAACCTCATGTAAGTAGCCAATATATGATTTCAGTTGGTAATTCTTCTAGATATACTTTATGTGATATACATGTGTGTGGGTACATATAAACTGCAAGAATAATTTTCAGTAATGTTTGTTACATACTTCTCTCCACTTCTAACTTCACTAATGATCTGGGACAATCGGATATCCTACAATTTACCTTGTTAACACAAAAAAAGAGTATCATATGTTTACTAAATATATCAACTTAATTTCCTTTCCTGCAGTTTGTTTTTTAAGTCTTTCTCTTACACGGGTAATTAATATCCTTTACTTTAAAAATTTAAGATCTGTGGAGAAAAGAACAATGTAAATTAAAAAGAAAATTTACATTACAAGATGTTTTAAAGCTATGAAAAATAGGAGGAGCCCTGGTGGCATAGTGGGTTCTACAATGAGCTGTCATCTACCAGGGCAGTAGTCGAAACCCTCTGCTGCTTTGAGGGAGAAATATGAGGCTTTCTACTCCTTTAAATAATTTGTTTTGGAAACTCCCAGTTCTGCTCTGTCCTGTGGGGTCCCTTTGCGTCAGAGTTGACTCAATGAAAATGAATGTTTTAGATTCTCAAATATCTTAATGAGAAATTACTGAATAGATTTCTACTATATAAAACTGCCATATAATTCTATATTTGAAAAAATATACAAATGATATTTGGCTGCAAGGAATATATTACCTGAATAGTTTTGTTAACAGAATTATTACCAGCTATAAATTATGTGAGTGTTTAGCACACCATATATACTTTTCATAAGTGAAAATAAGTTTTAATAAATTTTCAATCAAAGTAAAGGGAAACAAATTTAGAGATCCATTGCTATGTTATTTAATTTTGCTCTTCTAAATAACATAATTGACTTAAATAATTTCTATTTGCATGTAATCAGGAAAGGTATTTGACTGGGTTGTATCCTTTCACAATACTTATTCAATGTGTATTCAGAGTAAATAATCTATAAAAGTGTACCATATGTAGGAGGACAATGCTTCCGGATTGGAGGACAGCCCATTAACAACCTAAAACACACAACAGACTTAACTTTCCTTGCTGAAATCCAAGAAGACTTGAAGCACTTACCGAAGAAATTCAGATAACACAGCCTTCAATATGATTCCAACTCAATATGAAGCCAAACAACATCCTCACAACTGGATCAACAACCAACATCATGGTAATCGGAGAGAAGAGTGAAGCTGCTCAAGTTTCATTTTACTGGCATTTGCTTCTATTACTCTCCTAGAAGCAGCAGACCAGAAAGCCAATCTGCCGCACAAGACTTCTCTAAAGTTTTCAGTTGCAAATATGGCATCTTGAGGACCAAGGTCCACCTGACTCAAGTCAGTCTCTGCAATCACCATATGTGCAAGTGAAAGCTGAACGAGGAATAAAGATAACTGGAGAAGAAAAGATGCTTTTGAATGATGTATTGTTAAAGAATGCCATTCTTATTTGCCAAAGGAACCAATAAATTTGTCATGGGGGAAGAACTGCAAAAAGGCTCCTTAAAAGCAGATGTTCAAGACTTCTCACATACTTTGAATATGGACTCTCGAAAGATCCAGCCGTGGAAAATGACGTCATCTTTTGTTAACGAGAGTGTCAGACAAAGAGAAAAGGAAGGCCCTCGGCAAGGCGGACGGACACCCTGGCTGCAACAATGGACTGGAACCTAACGAGCACTGTGCGGCTGGTGCAGGACCAGGCAGGGTTTCCTTCTGTTGCATAAAGAGCCACTCTCTAAGTTGGAACCGAAGAGACAGCACCTAACAACACTACAAGAATACTCAAAATAATGCAGCCATATTAAAGAATCTTCTTCTTCGAGTTCTTTTTTGTTTTATGTCGACTCATGATGACTAAATCCCCCGGAGTCATTTAAAAAATATATTTTAGTGTTTAACTTCTGGTGGAGAGGATGAGAATTAATCCAATTGAGGAGGGGGTACATTAACTCTTTCAGACAAATTTATGTTCTGTAAAACATAATTTCCCAGATGAGCCTTTTGTGGTCTGAAAGGCTTCATGGACTTTTTAACGTCTGTTCTCACGATGAGCAACGGCCACCAAATGCCCACCAATTCCCTGAATGAAGTATGGAAAGCATCGTTCATGTAATTTCAGGCTGAGGTTGAAACAAACAGTAGTTTCCAAAGAGAAAAAAAAGTGAATATATACTCAAAGTGGATATGTTCCATTAGACAGTTTCTTAGTAACAATTTTGATCTAAGCAGAATTATGAAGAGATAAATCTCAGTATCTATATTTTAAATAAAAATATTCTACGGAAATGACATTGGAAACTTGCTTAGATTCACTTATTTTCTCAAACAGAGCTTATATCAGAATAACGATGCTAATGTTTTCTATTTACTTGACAGAATGTTAAATTTAATATTATCATTACACAATGAATGCTAACCTAATTAAAGAAATATACATTAAGCATTTGTTTTCTACAAAACATTGTGCTAGGCTTGATGAACAGTAGTACTCAAAGATGAATAATCTGCATCTCAAAAGAGTTTCTAACACAGTGTTCAAAACCAACATGTATATAAATAGGGTAGAGTCAAGCCAGCAAGTGAAATAATCAAAGTATTAAAATGTGATGAGAACACAGGGGACAGGGAAATTAATTCTGATTGCGAAAGATTTCTGCAGGAGATGGTCTGGCAACTAATTTTAAAATTGGTTTACAATCCTTTCATAAGGAAACATTTTCCTGTTTGAGGGATAGTGGAAAGGAAACAATAAAATAGTTTTACAGTGACCAAATGCAGAATTCATCTCAGCTGTATGAAACTTTCCAATCTGGGGAGTAGCACAATGTACTGGTTTAAACATGAATTCTGGTCCTTAACTGCTTCCTACATGTATGACTTTAAATACATAGTTGAACCTCCGCAACCTTCCTTTTCTCATATTTAAAATGGGGTTAATAAATAGCACTATCTTAAAGGAATGCTTTGAAAATAACTAGAAAAATCTTGAGCAAATAGACACACAGACCCACACTTTATACTGCGTCAATTCTGACCCATGGCAAATCTATATATCAGAATAGAAGTGTGTGTGTGTGCCACCCGTGGTTTCTCTCTGTCTTTCTGTCTCATATCCTGTTATAAAGAGTATTTTTATGCAGCTTTTATTATATCACAATAGCATAAAACAAAGAAGCAATTACTGATAACCTATATGTGAAATATTTTTAGCATTACCAGACCCATAAAATGACCAACCAAATTAGGACATACAAAATCTAAAATAGCATTAACATATAGTGTTCACAGGCACAATTCAAAACTGTAAGTAACTTAATTCTGAAATATTGGATGTAATTCCAAGGGAACGGATTTGGCAATACCATACTCATTTATCCTTATTGGGATTCCCACTGGCACTAAACGCTCGCTCCAAAACAAAAATTGAATGTTTGTTTGTCTCTACTGTGATGGCTTAGGTGTTTCTGTGATGCTGAAAGCTATGCTACCAGTATTCCAAATATCAACAGGGTCACCCATTGTGGACAGGTTTCAGCAGACCTTTTAGACAAAGATTAAAAAGAAATACTTGGCCATCTCTTATGAAAAAAGAAAATACTGAGTAGTAAAAATCTTATGGATAGAAGAGGCACTGTCTGAAACGGTGTTGGAAGATGAGCTCCTAACGTGGAAAGACACTCAGAATACAGCAGGAGAAGAGCTGCTTCATCAAAGTAGAGACAAACATAATGATGTGGATGATGAAAAGCCTTTAGGATCTTCATTTGTTGATGTGGCAGCACTCAAAATGACAATAAAAAGGGGGAGGGATGGAAGCATTTTTAAAGAATTGGTCTGTGAAGTATGCTAAGTATGAATCTAGGAACGCTCAACGCTGCTAAAGGTGAAATGGAACGCATGAAGATAAATGTCCTGGGTCTCAGTGAGCTAAAATGGACGAGCACTGACCATTTTGAATGAGACATGCATATGGTCTAGTCTACTAGGTCAGAATGACAAAATTGAAGTAGAATGACATTGCATTAATTGTCAAAAACAAAACAACCCTTCCCCGACACACATATCACCTAATCCAAAATAATTATTTTTGTTTTTTTTATAAATATCATTTGAAGATTTCTCTTGAAGTATAAAATTGACAGTAATAGAATAATATTAATAAGCCTAGAAAGAAGGCCAGCTAATAAACTATTATTCAAATTGATGCTACACATGAAGAAACTGAAGGTTTTTTACTAGTATCTGTAGTCTGAAATTGATCAAGTATGCGATCAAGATAAATCTATAATTACTGGTGATGGGCACTCAAAAATTAGAAATAAAGGATTGGTAACTGGAATAGTGTTGTCTTGGTGATAGAAATAACAATAGAGATCATATTATAGTATTTTTCAAGACCAATGACTTATTCTACACCAATACCTTGTGATAACAATATAAACTGCAACTATAAAAAAGGTCCTCCCTGTAAGGAACACCAGAATCAAATTGACTACATCTGTGAAAAGAGACCATAGAGGAACTCACCATTATCAGTCAGAAAATAGCCTGGGACAGAATTTGGAGTAGACATATTCATGTCTACATACTCATATGGATATATTGAACCAGAAATAAAGGATGGCCTTGAGCATTATCTCATATGAATTTAGACACCATTTTAAGAGTGCATTTGACTCATTGAACTCTAAGGACTGAAGACCTGATGAATTATGAGATGATATCAAAAACATGATGCAAACATTTCATTTAAAAGACAGGAAAGAGAAAAGAGAAAAATGGAGGTAAGATGAGACTTCACAATTTGTTCTTCAACTAGACGTTAACTAATGTTAATGGCAAAAATTAAGAAACAAAAGAGGTAAACAGATTTAAATGTCCAGTTCAAGAAGATAAAATAATATATAACAATAAAATGTCCAACTATGAGGAGTTAGGCAAACAAAAGGGAAGGTACATGTTCTGTATGTCTCAAGCTGAAATCATCAAAGAAAAATGTCAAGCCTCCAATTGCAATGTTGAAGGATTCTTTAGTAAAATATTGCAAACTAAACAGGGAGGGCAAAGGAAGAATGGGTAGGAAAGAGGGAACCGATTACATGGAACTGTGTGTGATCTCCTCCCTGGGGGACAGACAACCGAAAAGTGGATGAAGGGAGACGTCGGACGGGGCAAGATATGACAAAATACCCATTTATAAACTATCAAGGGCTCATGTGGGAGGGGGGAGCGGGGAGGGAGGGGAAAAATGAGGACCTAATGTCGGGGGTTTAAATGGAGAGAAAATGTTTTGAGAAATGATGTACAAATACGCTTTACACAATTGATGTGTGTATGGATTGGGATAACAGTTGTATGAGCCCCTAATAAAATGTTAAAAAAAATAAATAATAAATAAATAAAATATTGCAAACTATAAGAAGCAATAAAATAATATGAAAAGAAAATATAGAATATTTGTTACAAAAAGATTTCGTTAACATTCAATCATTTCAAAACTGATGATATTGATGGGATAAAACAAATCTGTACTAAAGGTACTAGGAGAATAAAAGCTCCAGAAATTGAAGGATATCAATGGAGAAGCTTCAATAAATAAATGCAACAATGTAAGGGCCCATGAGTCTATAGAAAACATACATTACAATGACCATTTAAAAGAAAGGTGACCCAAGAGAATGCAGAAAGTATAAAACAATAATATCATTAATTATCACATTCAAGTAAAAGTTTTCTGAAGATACTTCAATCATACAATATAAAACTTCAGGAAATTCAAGCCATATTTAGAAGAGGACAATGAATGAGGGATATCATTCCTGATGTAAAACCAATCTTGGCTAAAAGCAGGTGATACTATGATACTAGAAATATGTTAACCAGTGTCATTAATTTTGACTATGCAAGGACATTCAACTGTGTGTATCATAACAAGTTATGCATAATATTGCAAAGAAGGGGAATTTTATAAAAATTATGTTCACATGGAACCCGAACATAAACTAAGAGGTTGATTCAGTATTGTTGAAAATTAGGAGAGTTGTGAGTCAGGGTTAAATCCTTTCACTACATATATTATTAATGCATGCTGAGCAAATAAGCTAAGAAAGTCCACTGTATGAAGAACATGGATTCAGGACTGGATGAAGTCCTCTGATATGTAGATGACACAAATAACAGAATAATTTATTTATAAATATCAAAGACTATAATATTCAGTATAGATTAAACTTGAACACCAAGAAAATAAAAATTTTAACAACTGGTTCAATAAGTAACATTATGATAATTGGAGAAGACATTGAAGTTGTCAGGCATTGCAATTTACTAGAATCTACAATCAATGCCCATAGAACCAGCAGTTCAGTAAAATCAAATGTGACATAGTTCACTGGGGAAATATGCTACAAAATTCTTCTTTTTAAAATGTTAAAAACCAAGATGTAGCTTTGAATATTAAGGTGTGCTTGATCAGGTCATCATAATTTCAATTGCCATATAGGCGTGTGAAAACTAGACAAAGAATAAGGAATACAGAAGAATTGGTACCTTTGATATATAGTGCTAGCATGAAACATTAATAATTAAATATCATGGACTACCAGAGAGAAAGCAAATCTGTCTTGGAAGAAGTACAGCCAGGATTCTCCTTAGGAGTGAGGATGGGGAGACTTTGTCTCATGTGTTTTAGACATGTTGTCAGGTATCTACAGTCACTGGAAAGGAACTTCATGCTTGGAAAAGTGGGGTCAATGGATAAAGAGGAAGACCCTCCATGAGACGGATCCACACAATGGCTGAAATAATGGCCTCAAATACAGTAACAATTGTAAGGATGGCTCAAGAGCCAGTAAGGTAGTGTTCTGTTGACCAAAGGGTCACCATGAATTGGAAATCACTGAAAGGCACTTAAAACACAGGACCAGGAGAAAGATGGTGGCATCTGTGGTAGCTTGCATGGGCCTGGGGGCCACAGGCCATCACCCCCGATTGGGAAAATGGAGAAGTCTCCACAGGGACCACTATCATGGCTGTGCAGTTTGACGGGGACGTGGTTCTGGGCGCCGACTCCAGAGCAACCACTGGGCCCCAAATCTCCAATCGAGTGACTGACAAGCTGACCCCAATTCATGATCGAATATTCTGCTGCCACTCGGGTTCAGCTGCTGATACCCAGGCTGTAGCTGATGCCGTCACCTACCAACTACGCTTCCACAGCATTGAGCTCAATGAACCTCCCACTGGTACACAATGCAGCCAGCCTCTTTAAGGAGATGTGTTACTGATACCGGGAAGACCTGATGGCAGGAATCATCATCGCAGGCTGGGACCCCCAAGAAGAAGGGCAGGTGTATTCAGTGCCCATGGGGGGTATGATGGTGCGGCAGTCCTTTGCCATTGGAGGCTCCGGGAGCTCCTATATCTATGGCTATGTCGATGCTACCTACAGGGAGGGCATGACCAAGGAGGAGTGTCTGCACTTTACTGCCAATGCTCTAGCTCTGGCCATGGAGCGGGATGGCTCCAGTGGAGGGGTGATCCACCTGGCAGCCATTGCAGAATCGGGGGTAGAGCGGCAGGTTCTCTTGGGAAACCAGGTCCCCAAATTCACCATTGCCACCTTACCACCCCCCTGAAGCCTGCAATTATGGGATATAAAAGACACCCCCCAGAACTTGACGTGGAATTCAGTAAAGTTTGACAAAATGGAAAAAAATACACACACACAGGATCAACGTCATTGATAGGAAAGCAACAACAACATTCTACTCTTGAGGTGCTTTTCTGTATGTGGTTTTAAAATTTTCATTTTGGACCACTTTGAGAAGGGTAGAAGGAGCCCTGGTATTGTAGAGAGTACACATTGTGCTGAGATCCACATTGTAGGCAGTTTGAAACCACCAACAGTTCCCTGGGAGAAAGATTGGGCTTTCTTCTCCAGTAAACGGTTACAGGGGGTAAAACCCACTGGGGTCGCTATGAGGCAGCATCAACTTGATGGTAGCGAGAGAGAAGTGTGGAACATCATCCTTCCCTGTATAAAGGTGATTTTATTGGTACTTGTAGTTGATTAAATGTTTCTCCATCTATTTTAAATATTCTCTTAATAAAGGATAATGGAATAAAAATTTAACATAATTTCAATACAGTGGAGACCCCAAAATCTGTTTTGAATTGCCTGGAAAGGAAAATGTGCTTTGTCAGTAACTTGATTTCTAACCATTTCCAATGACTTTCCCTGTAAATATGAGGAAATCCCAGGTGTTGCTAGTTGACAGGGTGTTAATATCATTAACATTCTGTCAGCACTCTTGTCAATGTGTTAATGGTGCCCCTGCTGCTCAGTCATTCCCTGTCCTCCACTTGGTGAAATGATTTAGCCAGCAGTCAATCAAAGAGCTAAGCTGGTTTCCAGCAACAGACAGCCCTGCCATTGACAAAATCTATGTGAGTAAATTTGGCAAGAAATTTGTCAACAGGATGGAAGCAGTAAGGTCAACATTGTAGTTAATGTGATTTTTAGACAGTTTAAGATGTGAAGAATGGGCTACAACGCATATTTTAAAACCCGAGAAGCCTTCTTTTCAGAATACATTACTTTTAGAAATAGTAAAGAGCCTTAAAGTAAAGTGACATTTTGATTTAAGACAAACAAACAACTCTTATGCTGCCACAACACTGGTCAAGATGAAGAAAACCAGAATTAGGAACCCTCAAGCCAAAGAGAATATGCTTCAAGGTTTGCGACAGCAGTCCATTTTCTGTGCTCCTACCAGTTCTCTCATACAGGAGATCTTAGTAAAACTTGTACCCGCATGGCTTGTGAACTAAATTCCAAACCAAAGTGAACTGAATTCCAAATACAGAAGCAGACTACATAACTTCAAGTAATCTTAAAAGATAGAAATGCATGGCCTCTAAAAATGTGTGGATTCACATTGTGTCTACGGTTAGTGATTTTATAAGTTTAGTAGTAATCCTGACAGAGTTTTAGCTCAATACTATGTCACAGGTAAAGTGGTGTGAATTTTATCATCGGATATGGGAAATGATCCTCATTTAATGATTGGAAGACCTTTGAAGAAGCTGAAGTATACAAAATCAAGTAGCCCTTGACACAATAAACATTCAATGAATGGGAGGGGCAGTGAAATTGTTTTAGTAATTACTATAAACTAGCTTTGATTCATGGTATGAAACTTCTAATACCACTGTTACGATGAACATATTAGCACAAATAATACTAATAATTTTCTTTTGAAAAAAGAGATAACCAATGATTTTCCCACATGATTAGATATTTGAATACAGTGCTTTGCAAAATAATAACCAACAAAACAAACCCACTGTCATTGAACATTGAATCGATTCCAATTCATGGCAACCTTACAGAGCAGGGGAAGGATTGCCCCTACGGGTTTCTGAGACTGTAACCATTTTACTTCATTAAATTGTAGTTTTTAGCCACTCAAATCAATTCTAACTTTGTCAATGAAATAATTGTAGTATATTTATTTTATTTATTTAAATTATGATATGCAAAGTCAGAGGCCCATACATTTTAATATAGTTTTCAATCACCTTGTGGACAAATAGTCACACTTTAGTGCCACTTAAATGAAGAATAACCATTCGTCTGTAACATACAGATACAGAAGGCTGTGGATTTTCATTTTAAATTTCCTTAATTACCTGCATATAGAGAGAAATAAAATAGGAGTCCATGCCAAGTTCATGAGGGTTTGAAATTACTTTTCTTTTCTAAATGAACAACAAAGCCTCTTCAATGTTGTAAGCTTTTGTGTGGCTAAATGCCAGCTTGAGAAGAAAATGTTTACAAGAACAAGAGGCTCCAGAATGAAATTCAAATGTAGGAAGAAAGAACCTAAATCAAAAGGTGAAAAATGTAGGTGACGGTTCTAGCTCCAGGAAAAAAAAAATCCAATCACCAATGAAATGAAACCTTCACATTGAGTATCCCAATGTGGGCAGTTATGCCACCCAAGGTTATTTGTTTGAGGATTGCCTGCCTCCAATAACCCTCAGATTTGAGTTTCCAATAATTCCTGTTTATGAAAGTATTCAGCAACACTAAGTGAACACAGGAAACACAGCGCTATTTCATGAGCCAAAACACCGAGGGGGGGTGTTACATTTTACATAAATCTAAATGGCTCTTCTCAATTAATTTCAGTTCAGTAGCATCGCTTCCAAATTTGACTAGAAAGAAAGCATATCACGGAAAGAGAAGGCAACAGTTTAACCTTGAAACAAGACGACAGCGATCAAGTTGAAGGAATTTACTGATTATCAGATAAAGAATTTACAGTATTTATTCCCTCTAGAGATATAAAATAGAGAATCAATCTGCAGTTCAAGATATTTATTTAAACCCAGAGGACGCCAGTATGGCTTTAGCTTTTGAAAAGCAAAATAGAAAAGAAGTCATCTGTGATGTAGCTTTTATCTTTAGAAAACAGATTCAACATTTAAAAAATTTAGCTGAATGACATTTCTCATATTTTGTTTCATTTCATTCTGTAATTTTTATGAACATAGTTTATATAAGAGAGGTTTCAATGGCAATTATTTAGCAAGAAATGCTTTTAATGTTAAACAGATTTTCACTTCAATTTAGTTAAATATATCCTATACTGGTCAATTCATTTATCCATCCAGTCATGCATTCGTTTACCCTTCACAATCCTTTCTGCCTCCTGATATTAGTCATCCCTCAATTACCCTTGAGGATGTATGTGTGCCCTCAGAAAATGCAGGCAGACACAAAAAGGAAACTAATTCTGATTTTTTTAAAAGACAAAACAACAAATCCAACCATCTTCAGTTGATCATTTCCTTTTAGCATTTTGATACTTAAGAAGATTCTTCTCTATCTTTTAGGTATGATCAAAGTCATAAGACTTACCTTGCATGTCTTGTTGGCCTGCAAATAAAATTCTATTTTGAGAAAAGGATTTTTATCCTAATTAGTGCTTCTTTTCCTACTTTACCTAGTTCAAGGGCATCATGAAATAAAATGGATACTCCTAATATAAAATGGCACATGCACATAAGTTCATCCACCTGGTATCAATAGACTATTAAATCCAAAACTAAACAGCCAGTTAGTAAAGAAGTACAGTGATAAATACAAACCAACAAATATGCAGATTGCCAAACTAAGTAAAGGATATTGTCATCTTTTCCACAAACTGATCATGTAGATTTTCTGACTTGGGGAATTGCTTGATGTCACGCTCCAGATGAATGATTTGTTGTTCCATTGAGTAAAGGTTGCTCTTGAGAATCTGAGCTGAAACTAAAGAACAATGCACAACGCATTAAGTACATTTCATCAAATCTTCCAAAAACAACTAAATGAAAACACTATTATGTAGAGTTAAAAATTTTTTTTTCTTCTTCTTTAATCTGTAGAAGAGTTCCGTGAAGTCAACTCACATTTTTCTAAATTACTGCTGATAAAAATTCCACTTTCTCTCAAATAAGTGGAAATGTGTAATATAATACACCAAATCATCGTGTTTAATATGAAAATGTCAACAGTTTAGTGTGCCGTTAGTTCAAATGAATTCATTTCTATTTAAATTTATTGATGGAAATTCTAATATTTCATTCTTAAAAATCTAATTTGAAGATTAAAGAGAAACCAAGGTTCAAAGGGATCTTATCTTATTAATGCATGTTCTTGGCTATTATAAATGATTTAAAGTTAAATTATAGAAAAAGATCAAATATTTTTCTTTTGCAGAAATAGGCTGAATTTTTTTTATCGAGTGCTATCTATGGTAAAAATTCCAGTCTTCAATGCATTTCATACACATAGTGATGTGAAAAAGAGCTGTTGATACACAAAAAGAATTGAGAGTAAACTCCAGTGAACACCTATGTACCTATACACCCACAACATTTCAGAACACCTTTAAACACTAGCATTACTTGCTTTAATCACCCCTGTGTCTGTGCATTTCATTTTTTCTTCTCATTGACAACTAATAATTTTAAGTATTGTATTCCATATGCTACTTAATAGATGTAAACGTTCCCCTTCTCTCCTGATGCCTTATTTATAGAGGTACTATTTTTCACCTGTAACTATTTTGTGGATGCTTTAGTATCGCATGCCTGACAATCAGGTGTAAAGGCAGTTATAGAAAATTCACAGATTTTAGGGGAGCAGTTTTTCTTGTGGAAGAATGTCAATGTAGGTGAAAACAAGTGTTGCAATTCAACAGGTAGCCTATGACATTGTTGTTGTTGTTTTTATTTTAATTCAGGCATTTCAATATCTATGAAAAAGAAATAGATCAATTCTCTCTCTCTCTCTCTCTCTCTCTCTCACTCTCTTTGCCTTAAGTAAATTTTCTCTCTTTCAAAGAAATATCAGTACTACAATGAAAGAGCTAAGACACAGACAACATTAACCCTCTGGCAAAAATTCAGCCAAATTATTCTGATACAAATTCCTCACACTGACATGCATACTTTAATAACGCAGTGAGGAGAAATTGCCTAAAACGCACATGGAAGTTCAAGAGACGGAAAATCAAATACTAATGGGAAAGACACATTTCCCGCTCATAAATCTGTCAGTTCAAATACCTTTGTCTAATTTAGTCCCATTTGTTTAGATCTGACAAGCTTGGAAACCATTCTTTAAAAGAGGAGTCTAAGACAGTTTGTCTTGCTAAAGTTTTCCTAATGGCTTGGCAATTATTACTTGCTTTATTTAAAGGATGAGTTTGCTTTGGAGGGAAGCAGTCTCATTGACTTGAAGCTGAATTCTTTAACTTGGGTTTTTCCTTCATATTTTTGCTAATATTTCTAAAAGTTTTTCTTTTCTCATTTCCTTGATTAAAAAAAAAAAGAATGACAAAACAAAATTGGCTAGTTGTGTATGCCATGTATGCCATGCTCCGCACGCAGGCAGGGAAATGATCAAAGTAAAGTGATGACCTCTCAGGAAACTGTAAATATACAGTCGTATCCCTTGTACTTGGAAGGCCATGCTCTGGAATTTTTGGTTTTAATCATTCATTGGCATATACACCAAATTCCCTAGTGTCAAGTTAATGCTGAATCATAGCAACCTTAGAAGACAGGGTAGAACTGCCCCAGTGGATTTCCATGACTGCACCTCTTCATGGGAGTAGAAAGACTCATCCTTTTTCAAAGGAGCAGTTGGTGGTTTCAAACTACTGACCTTGTGATTAGCATAACTCATTATGCTATAGCATTCTTCTACTAAACCAAAAGTTCCCATTTTGAATTTACCAGCCTGTCTTCGAAAGAAAAGCCCTGGCAATCTCCTTTCTGTAAAGATTTTCAGAGGAGCTCTGGTTGTGTGGTGGTTACAGCTTGAGCTGCAATCCTTATGGTCAGCAGTTTGAAGCCACCAGCCGTTCTGGGGGACAAAGACTACTGGGCTTTTTATCCAGTAAACAGTTCAATTCTTGGAAACCCACAGGGAGTTGCTATGTGTTGGCACTGACTTGAGAGAAGTGAGTTTGGTTTGGGTAGCATTGATTCAGACTCAGCAATGTGGAAAGTATACCGAATAAATTACCCTGTAGGGTTTCCAAGGCTGTAAGTCATTAAAGGAACATTAGCTAACCTAGTGGATGGTGGATGCCGCATCATTAGCTAACCCAGTGGATGATGGATTTGACCCACCAACATTTCAGTTAGCAGCCTACCACTTAAGCACTGCACTACAAGGACCCTTTCCCTTGTATACATTCCAAGCTTCAAGCTCCAAACTCATTGCCAATAAGTCAATTCCTGCTCATAGCAAACCTATACAGCCTATAGAAAACCTCAAGGTTAAGTTCTGCTCAGCTGCAGGGTTCCTATTATTTGGGATGGAATTTCAGCATGGCAGAATGTGGTGGTGGTGGTGGTGGTGGTAAAGTACGAATGAATGGAGGCAGCAGAACAACTGATATCATGTCTCTTCCCACTCACGATGACCCTACAGGGCAGAGTCCAACTGTCCCATTGAGTTTTGGAGCCTGTATATGTGTAGAGTAGCAGACAATCTCATCTTTTTTCCACAGTAAAGCTGGTGGGTTCCCACCACTGCCCTTACAGTTAGCAAACAAAGTCGAACCCCACCACACCATCTGGGCTCTAAATTTAGCCATTCATATAATTTATTATGAAGTAGTTATTTCGCCATTTTAAGCCATGATTCCCTCTTTTGCAAAATGAAGATGATACTTTCATGAAGAGGTATCCATTCCAATTAAATGACTCAACAAATAGAAGGTATCTTCATTGTACCAGGTATATTACAGATAATCTATAAACACTAGCTTCAAATTTCATTATCCTTTCTCTACACCCTGCCTTCTAGCACGCAAATCCCTACTATGTATGTGCTACTGGTAATTAAGTAACGCATTAGATATAATCTGAGCACTATAAATCCAGACATTCCTTATCCAAGACCTTCGCTAAGGTCTGATTTAATTTAATCTTCATCTTCTTTCTAATCAAGGAACTACATCTTTTCTCTTTGTTTTACAAGTTACACAAACTTTAGGTGTGGGTATAATGAACAATTATACTAATAGTGAAAGGCTATTTATAAAAGATATTAGCAAATCCCAACTATAAAGAGTACTTCTGAAAATTAAAGCACAAGATATGTATTTTTAGAGACAATTAAAAGTTCGGCTCTCTACACTTGTCTAAAATACAAGGAACAAAAAAAAATCATAAAAATTAGGGTGTGGCTATCTGCCTGCTTTTGGGCCTTTGGTACTTTTACTTCAGCCTTAAGTTGGAAATAAATATTGTGAATATAACTAATTAGGGTCTAGTACCCCTTATTTCTAATTGAGGTGTGTGTGTGTGTGTGTGTGTGTGTGTGTAAGAGAGAGAGGATTGAGAGCTTGATTTTTATACAGGGTTTGTGGGGAAACAGGAGATACCTGGAGTTATGACAACATTTTTAATAACAGAGTGGGTTAGAAATGCTTATCTCCTGCATAGCCTCAGCTTCAGGGTATATTTTGAGTGTGTCATATTTGTTTGGTAATATAAATTACGGAGTCTTTAATGGCAGTGCAAACATTTTCTAGCTGAGAAAATGCCCACCACAGGCATTTTCAATGACGGATTAGTCGGTCTACTGGCACTTTAATTTTTTCTCTCTTTTCATTTTTTTACCTCTGCGTGTAAATTAATAAATCTGAATTATAATCTTAAAAATTAAATTATAGCGATTGGGTTCTTATGGTTTTCTTCCTTGTTCTTCATAAATAATCTGTTTAGCTCAGTATACTCTCATCAGTTATATGTGAGAGAAACTTTCCCCGACAAATCTTATTTATCTACTTCCTTATGTTGAAAAATATACATATACTTTTACCCTGACTTCAAGCAAAAACACAAAAGTGGTCTGATCTATATTCACACATTTTAATAGGCAGACTGGCTCAAATTCACAATGAAAATAAATCAACTTAGAGAAGACATATTTGAGTTAATATTTTGAATATAAATACTGTTCACTGACAAAGTACATAAGAGAACTAATACTATTTAAGGGGGAGCACTACTCAGGTGACATTCTCTAGGACTCCTTCAAGATATGCAATTTTATTAAAATAAAATAGCTTTTACCAGGAACCTAAAGATTTTTCTCTGAATAAAATTTTTCTATTAATTTTCACCACTGATGAAGCAACAAAGCACTTCTTACTACTTTAAATTACGAAAGATGAGACAAAAATTTATGGTTCTAAGTCTATATGTGGACAAGCCCAAACATAATTATAAGCAAACTGGAATTTTCCTTAAGTGAATCTATTCAGTTAAAGAATATCAGCTGAGTGGCACAGACAGAAAAGAGAAAAGGAAAATTACAAGAAGCCTACATAATAGGTATAGTTGTATTCTTTCTCACATGCATTTATAAGTTAACAGTTTCATTTTAAATGAATGCTGTATGTGGAAATAAAGCAAATATGTTTACACAAGAGGAAAAGCTCATCAATGCAGGCTTCTTGGGCCTTTAATGGAAACAAATAGTAAAAGGCATCCAAGTAAGAAATTCCTACAATGAAAAAAAAAAAGCCCAATTCTCAGGAGAAAGCCTTGCTATGAATTCACATGAACCAAGAGCACAATTTAACTCTAATTGTTATGACATATAAGGGCCTTTACAATGGATTCGAACAGAAACACAATTTTGAGGATGCCACAGGACCAGGCAATGTTTCATTCAGCCACACTTAGATAGGGTCCCTATGAGTTGGAAGCGACTAGACATTACCTAACAACCACCACCACACCAAGAGTTTGAAAGCATTATCACCTGCTCTTGTATCACGTGTACCACATGTACTCAATAGGGCTGAACTGCTGCTGATATCACATGTATATTATGCATGTTTCTGCAAAAATATCACTTACAAGGAAACAAAAGGTGTCGCTAAGTATTTTTCAATGTCTATGTTCATAAATTGTCACAATTTCTCAGACTGAAAAGCTCGTTTTCAAACATTTCTCTAAGATATGAAGATTCTTTTAAAAAAATGAAGTTAACTTACTACTAACATTTGGAAGGTATGACTAAAGGATAACTAGGGTCGAGAAAGAACAAGGGACAGTTTGAAGCCCTCCAAATACTGATTGGCAGTAACGAAATCATCTGTAGCTTGACTAGGGAACCAACCTCAGTGGACAGTCCCACTTCCCAAAGAATGGCAATTCTTTCACCTGCAGTCTCTCTAGTAACTGTTATTCTGCCTGCAGCTAAATGATGAGTGGATTTTTAAATCAAAGGCAAATCCCCACCCCCACCACCCCCAAACCACAACCCTACAATTTCTTAGTCTTGTTAACATTCTTAGCTCAAGGTCAGAATTGGGAAGTACATATGCAAGTTGAAGTTTCTATAAAGTAATGCTGGATATAGCAGTTTTGGAATACTGTATTCTCAACACAATACTTTGTTCTTATCACTTTTAAAGTTCATTTGTTTTCCTGGTAATAAAAGAGCCACTACACCTTCACACCTCAAACTTGAATAAATTTAACAGGTCAAGTCAAGTCTTTACTTAGTTGAGATAAGGACACACTGAATTGGCATGCCCTGGAGATTTTTTTGCAAATGGCTGGAATGGCATTCTTCTCAATGAACAAAGTTTGTCAGACCATCAGACCATCTGGATGCTGACAAATCCTTTGGGACAATTCTAAACTAATGCTTTCACTTGTCAAATCTATATAAATGCATTATTTTTTCACCTTGGAATCAGAATGATAGTGGTAAAAAGAAACCTTGTCCAAGGAGGCTACTGAATGTTACAATAGAGGTGTTGAAAAAAAGACTATGAAAAAGGAAAACCTAAAAAAGTTACAAGTTTGTTGACTAAGACAACAAACAACAATAGTCCTAGTTTAAGAAATCTGAAAATACGAGCTGATAAAATGTACAATTTTGAGCATATGGTTATATGAGCATGTGCAGTTATTTTTGAATAATAATAATACAATACATGCAATATTTTTAGACAAATAATGTACCTTGTTATATGGGTGTTTGTTTGTTTTTAGTAAACCATGCAACTCCTTGCAAACTGGTATCCTGGGCACTCTATATGCATTTATAATGTGTGTGCATGTAATCTATGTGAGTGAGTTCCATATAAAAATCTATGGTATATTGAGAGAAACAATCAAATATAAAAAAGGAAATCTGTGACCATCAAGTCATACAAGACTCATAGTGATCCTACAGAGGTCATAGTAGAATCGTCCTATAGGAGGCATGCAGGCAAATGTTTCCTAAAGGAACAGTTGGTGGATTAGGACGAACAAGTTTATGGTAAGCAGTGAATGCTTAACGGCTGCACCACAAGGAGTCTTGGAAAACAATCCTTAGACAACTTATATACCATTCTGGGGCTTGGCAAACTGTGGATCATGAGACATTTGTGCCCTTTTGTACATACATGTGGCTCTGAAGTAAAACTGAAAAATTGTAAAGGATATTATTCAGATAATGGTGATTTCATTTGTTTTTAAAATTGTATTCTTGGCTCTCAAATATTTTTAAATTGTTGTGAGGGACAGGCTTGGCTCTTCCATCTGAAGAGTTTGCTGATCCCTGTTTTTATACCACCAACGTTTTGCTAAACTGAATGTAATAAACGAGCTCTCTAACTTTGGCACCAAAGAACTATCCTTTTTTTTAAAATCAACACTCACTAATGCTTTTATCTAGGCTAACAATGGTTACTTTACTGACATTCCTTTACTTCCATTATGTTATATTCTTACTAAGCTGTAAAAGTCCGATGATGTGATAAGCCATTTGAAAAGAAGCCATTCACATATGCCATTTGATAAAGAGTAAATGCATGTAGAAAGCCTCTTCACAAAGCTATGTTGCTAAATTATAAGAACATTATTCTTTGAGAGTGTATTTTTTGTGGTTGTGAACATTTTTCAATGAATTATATTCTTGAACTCCAGGAAAATTAATTTAGCTATATAATTTGGTATAGTTATTCCTGCATATGATAGTGTTGCCCAAAAATAGTACATGAAGTCTTCAGATATGTACATACACAAAGCAATATATTTTCACACAAACTGAATGCAGGTTGCCAAGGGGTCACTGTTAGTATTAGGATCATAATTATGGAGTTATTATAGTTCACCATTTCACATCAGAGTTGTCCACATAATCCTTCTGATCCACAATAGGGTTATAGGTATAATAAATGAGGGGTGCATTAAAGGTATATTAGACTTAGGGCTCCATTTTGCTAATTGATTAAGGGAATGGGGCTAGGGATAGAATTACTACATGCTCACAACGAAGGGATTGGGAATGCAAACTAATACAACCATTTGAATGACTTTCCAAGTTCCTCACCACTGAAATCAATCTATGAATTCAGCAGGGTTTAATTTGTTATCTGGGTATTATTATTGCATAAATCTTTGATTCCTAAAGTATAATTCTTCTGGCTTATAATAAACTATGAACAACATTTAGAACAGCTGTTCTCAACCTATGGGCCACAACCCCTTTGGGGGTCAAACGACCCTTTCATAGGGGTCGTCCGATTCATAACAGTAGCAAAATTAGAGTTATGAAGTAGCAATGAAAATAATGTTATGTTTGTGGGGGGGTCACCACAATATGAGGAACTGTATTAAAGGGTTGCAGCGTTAGGAAGGTTAAGAACCACTGATTTAGAAGAATAGGAATTTCAAAACACTGAGCTGTGGTCAGGCAGAACCTGTACATGAATCAAGAAAGTCATTTGACCTGAAAAGAGAAATACTAAGTAGTTTAAAATCAGCATGTGGGCAGCAGAGTCTTATCAGTTCACCATTCTTATTCAATCTATATGCAGAGCAAATGATCTGCAAAGCTGGCAAAAGAATGTGCCATCAGGATTGGAGGATAGCATATTAACAACCTTCCATGTACAGATGGCACAGCCCTGCTTGCCTAAAGGGAGGAGGATTTGATGCACTTGCTATAAAAAAAATCAAAGATTTGTCTTCATATGGACTCCAACTCAATGCAAACAACAACAAATCTTCACAACTGGATTAAGGGACAACATCCTGATACACAGAGAAAAGACTAAAGTGGTCAAGGATTTCATTTTGCTTAGCTCTACAATGTTCTTGGAAGAAGCAGTCAAAAATCAAAGGATGAAATACAATGGGTAAACGTGCTGCACAAGACCGCTGTGAAGTGTTGTGGAGCAAGAATGGCACATTGGAGACTAAGGTGCAACTAACCCAACCACAATGTTTTCAATCACCTGATATGCATGTAGAATTTGCAAAAGAAATAAAGAAGACTGGCAAAGCACTGATGCATTTGAATTGTGGAATTAGGGAAACATATTGAAATAGATGAGCAAACAAATCTCTTAGACGATTAACCAGAATGCTCTTTAGAAGAAAAGATGATGAAAGTTTGTCTCACATATTTGGACATGTGATCAAGAGAGAACTATACCTGGAAAAGGGTATCATGTTTGATAAAGTAAAGGGTCAGTGAATGAGAAGAAAACCCTCAAGGAAATGCAATAACAAAGTGCCTGCAACAATGGGCTCAAACCTAACAATGACTGTAAGGATGACACAGGACTGGATAACGTTTGGCTCTCTAGTGCACAGAGACTCTATGAGTTAAAATCAATTGATGGCACCTAAGAAAACCACAACACAGTAATTTTACTTACTAACCAAATAAAATAGTGAAAAAAGATTACATTTAAAAGATAAGCAGAACCTTCAACGCCATGATAAGGAGGTGAGGTTTCACTCTAAGTGCAGTGAAGTGGTTTATACAGGCGAGGTTATTAATATTGCACTTAAAAACAAAAGATAATAGTGACTATCACATTGGAGTTAATGGAGGGAGTTAAAAAAGGAAATGGGGAGACTAGTTTGGAAGATATTACTGTAGTTAAAACAGGAGATGATTTTGGTTTGGATTACAATGACTAAAGAGATGGAGCAAAGCAGATGTTTTCAGGATCTATATTAGACATAGCTCTAACTGGGCTTGAAGTGGAAGAAGGGTGAAAGGTAAAGAAGACATACAAAGTCCCTAAAGAGCCCCCCTCAATAGACTTCAGGCTAGGAGGGGCAGCTTCCAGAATTCCTCCAGGACCAGTGGGGAGATAGTCATAAAGGTCAGCAGTCAGACCTGGTATGTTGTTTTTTTTTTCTCAATCTTTTGGTTTCTTTTTTTGAGGGTCTATGTTATTGTTGGTTTGCCTACTTATATAAGATCATCATGGGAAGCTAGTTTGAGGAGAAAGCAACAGGGACGACAATCCCAGAGAGACTTTGGGAGAAGCAGAAGGTGGGGGAAAGGGAGCAGTGAACAAACAATGCCATAGACAGGGGAACAACTAGGGAATTAAAATTAAAAAAAAAACAAGGTGGATTTAGAGATCCTGGGTGATGGAGCAATCTAGCTGAGAGGAATTACAAAGAGGCGGAAGTAGAGCAAGAGTGATGGTGGGGCAGAAGGAAGGTTAAAAAAAAAACAGAGGAATTATCTAGGAAGCAAAGCTATGGATAGAGGTATAACCATAGGTATGTACATATGTTAATACATTAATTCATAAAAACAGAGGCAATACATATGGCAATAAAGTGAGGTAGTATATGGACGTTGGGCCTCTGCTCATACCCTCCCTCAATGCAAGAACACTTTGTTCTAACAAACTGGCATTCTGTGATGCTCACCCTCCCGGCACAATCACTGAAGACAAAATGGGTGCATAAGCAAATGTGGTGGGGAAAAAAAAAACAGATGGGACCCAGCTATCAAAAGAAAAGTGGGTGAAGGGAGACATCGGACAGGGCAATATATGACAAAATAACAATTTATAATCTATCAAGGGCTCATGAGGGAGGGGAGAGTGGGGAGGGAGGGGAAAAATGAGGACCTAATGTCGGGGGTGTAAGTGGAGAGAATGATGTTTTGAGAATGATGAGGGCAATGAATGTACAAATGCGCTTTACACAATTGATGTGTGTATGGATTGTGATAAGAGTTGTATGAGCCCCTAATAAAATGATTTAAAAAAAAATATATAGCATCTGGGATCTTAAAGGCTTGATGTTAAACAAATGGTCATCTGGCAGAGAAGCAACAAGCCCACTTGGAAGAAATACACCAGCCTGTGAGATCATGAAATGTCATCAGGACAGGGTAATAGGCATCAGAAGACCCATAACAAACAAACAAGCAAAATATTGTTGAGAATGAGGGAGGCCAGAGTAGAGATCCAAAGCCCATCTGTAGACAATGGGACATTCTCTCACAGAGGGGTCACAAGGAAGGGATGAGTCAACCTGAGCACAGTAAAGCACTGATGAAACAGACAATATTCCTCTAGTTCCTTAAGATTCCTCAGCCCCACCTTCCATGACCTCAGTGCTGCCTTTTACTGAAGGCTAGACCAGAGCATATACACAGGTATAGATAAGAGCTCAGGACACACGGAATCCAAGAACAGGAATGGGAATCGTGATATGAGAAGGGTAGGGGGAGAGGAGGGGAGGAAGGGTAAACTGATTATAATGATCAACACATAACCACACCCCCACCTCCATGGGGATGAACAACAGAAACCATGGAGAAAGGGAGACAGCAGTAGGTGTAAGATTTGAAAATAATAATTTATTATTTATTAAGGGGTCACAAGGGTGGTAGGGGAAGGAGAGAAAAAAGAGGAGCTGATCCCAAGGGCTCAATAGAAAGTACATGTCTAGAAAAGAACGATGGCAACATATGTACAAATATGCTCGATATAATTCATGTATGGATTGTTGTGAATTATAAGGGCACCCAGTAAAATGATCATTTAATTAAAAAAAATGCGTCCTGGCTGACTGGCAAGATCAACTGGCAAGTTTGTTAAAGCGAATTGTGTGGAAAGAGCCAGGGTCAGCTTTGAACCTACCAAGTTTATAATGTATGTACAAGTGACGATTTAAGGTGGCAGTTAGAAATATGGATCCAATGTTCCAAAGAGAAGATGAGGCTGAACACATAAAATAGAAAAGACATATAGTTCTTACTTCAGAACAGTAACATTCTTTCATTAAACTGTTATGAAATATTTTCACCTACAGTTAGTTTTCTGGCTGCATGAATCTAGGTAGCATTTCTGGCAACTCTGATTCATTCCAAGTGTACACATTTCTAGATGTTGGTTAAAGTAATTTCCTCAGGGATATTTTTCAATCCATTCCCGTGGATCCTCTATACTCTTGTATTTCTGTGAATTACTCTAAACTTGCACAGGTACCATGGATATTGCTACTAACACGCCCCCTCCCCAAAGTTCTGCAGTTGGACTTCTCTTGCAACAAATGTTGCCAATCCACAACCACATAACCAATTGCATTTAGAGGTAAGAAGAGTACAATAAATAAAAAATCTGCAGGCATAGTTAAGCATGTAGCCATGAATGTATCTGCCAAAAATTCCCCTAAAGAAGGAGAAATTTTAAAGATCCTATTTTTTTCATTCACAGTGCACATAATTAGCACATTAACACTAGTACAAAGGGGAAAAAGCTAAAGCTGGCTTAGCCAATTAAAGACAATGTACATTTTGCCATTCTTTGGCTCCTCTATCCTACCGGCTCCACTAATAGTTTGACAATAAGTATTGCTTCTTCCTAGCTATAGCACTACAATTGTATTACATACATTGCTGGCTTTCAGTATTAGTTGTTTTTCTTTGAACAATCATTGCAATTAATTGCTAAATTCGTATCAGTTAACTATTCTTCTAAGGCAAACAGTACATGCTTGCTTGTGTATTTTAATCAAAGAAGAACAATATAATGAACGACTATGGAATGTACTGAGTTGACAGGTGTGCTGCATACATCTTGCTTTTGTTCTCACGTCAGTAATTCTGTTGATATCCTAGGTATGATAAAATCATTCCAGACACTTTCCTCTTTAAATTTTGAAGAATCTATCTTCCCATGAAATATAAATTATATTCCAATAAAACTGTTGAGAAAAATAAAAGATCCATAGTCACCCTTCTTATTAGTCAAAAAGTTCTATTTGTTCTATTTGTAATCTCTAACCCTTTGTCTTCCAAAACAAAGGTTTAACACTTAAGGTGCTTTTATTCAAATTGTTTTACTAACTCTTGATGGTTTTTAAGGGGCTTTTAAGGGGCTAATAATGGATAGAAGACATAAAACACGGAACCCATCTAATAGAGCTTAACATTAAACTGGGATAATTAGAAATTAATTTTCACTATGTAAGTCTACCAATATCTCACCAAAATGTGTACCCTTTACTGTATCCCGATCCAATACTGTTGGCTGCCTATAGGTTTATTACTCAGATGTTAAAAGCTATGAACCATGGAAAGTCCATCCACTGGCGCTCAACTAAATGTCAGGCTGCTGACAGTGTGGGTGTGAGGGGGGTGGAATTTCTTACTGGATATCATAGATGCTCTTCCATGAGCATTTATTCAAGTAGCCTAAACTTGCCAAACAATATAAAACGTGCTTTGACATT
>NW_022103942.1:7373885-7378463 GCF_000313985.2 Echinops telfairi
TTCATGTAAAACTAACGTTAATTTAGATAATGCAGAGTAAGAAAACTAACATAGATATTTTGGCCAAAATCCAATTAAACATCAATCTGAATGAACTAACAAGTAGTCCTTTTATGACAATAAAAGTAGTGACCTAAAAATGAGGACCTAATGTCGGGGGTTTAAATGGAGAGAAAATGTTTTGAGAAACAATGTACAAATGCGTTTTACACAATTGATGTGTGTATGGATTGGGATAACAGTTGTATGAGCCCTAATAAAATGTTAAAAAAAACAATAAAGGTAAAAATTAATTCAAACAAACAAACAAAAAAAAAGTAGTGACCAATGGGATCACAAAATCTGTTTCACTCTGTCAGTTATCCTTTAATAAAAACAACAGCAAAAACCACTGATTTTTGCCACCAAAAGTTTTACGATCTTTCTTTAATTCCAATAGTTTGCTATATTGTAGAAGAAAGTGCATGGTGTTTGGAGAAACACATAATCTATTTAGAAATCTTTATTCCCCACTTACTGTGCTGAATCTGGGTACGTTTTTTACTTTAGTGAATCTCTGTTTCCTGAATGTGAAATAGGGAACCACAACTCTTAGGTTCGTAGGGTTGCTATGATGAAATGAGATAATGCATCAATCACATGCATCATTTAAAGGGCACTGCAGAACAGACTCAACTTGGCTCTCTTTGCACTCTTCTCATCTGCCACATCACAACCTCTAATGTCCTTGAAGACGTTCATCTGCATAGCATTGTCATCCCATGTCATTCTTCTAAAGATATTCAATGATCCTGAATTAAATATTAAACTGATTAACTCAATGATGTCTTCTTAATTTGGTTCACATTTCGATGCCTGAAATTTCTTTCGGGTTCCTTTAACCAGTGGAGTTTCTATGCAACTCCATTCACAATGCACGTATAGTACTTTCACTTCTCTCGGGACTTTTTCACTGCATTCCAACGGTTTTTAAGATTATTTCTCCGAAGCATTTGTTAGTGTCTTAGTTCTCAAAAGGAAAGTGAGACTTAAAAAACAAACAAACAAAACTTTCACAGGAACTGCATATAAAACAAAACAAAACATAGCTATCAAGTCAATTCTGACTCATAATGCTCCTTAAGGACTGAGTAAAATTATCCCATAGAATTTTTGAGGTTGCAGTCTTTTTTTTTAAATCATTTTATTGGGGGCTCATACAACTCTTATCACAATCAATATATACGTCAATTGTGTAAAGCATACTTATAACACCATTGCCCTCATCATTCTCAAAACATTTGTTTTCCCCTTGGGCTCTTGGAATCAGCTCCTCGTTTTTCATTTTTTCCCTCCCTCCCCGCTCCACCCTCCCTCATGAACCCTTGATAATTTATAAATTATTATTATTTTATCATATCTTACACTGCCCAATGTCTCCCTTCACCCACTTTTTGTTGTCCATCTCCCAGGGAGGAGGTTATATGTAGATCCTTGTAATCAGTTCCCCTCCTCCACCACTCCCCCAGTATCACTACTCTCACCACTGGTCCTGAGGGGTTCATCTGTCCTGGATTCCCTGTGTTTCCAGTTCCTATCTGCACCACTGTACATCCTCTGGTGTAACCAGGTTTTAAGGTAGAATTGGGATCATGATGGTGCTGGGAAGGAAGCATTTAAAAACTAGATGAAAGTTGTGTGCTTCTTTCTTTCTTTTTTCTTTTTTAGCATTTAATCACCAAAAGACTGAAGATGTCTGGGCTTTTATTCAGTAATGGTTCTAAGACTGTGTCTATTAAATGCAAACAAAAAAAGGAAGAAGTCTTGGCAGAACAGGAGAAGTGATGCACACTTGATGATCAGATCGACTTAAATATGATTCATGGCATATAGTCTAGTCCATGCTCTGTTTCTTTGGTTTAAGCTTTGTTGGTATTCCACTGCTCAGCTACATCATTTGCTAATGGATCATCTGGATTGGGAGCACTTAACAAAGCCTGGATCGATAGTAGGACTGCAGATCTGCAGTGCTGGGGACCAATTATCTTTCACAATAACTAAACATATTCTTCCCAACTTGTCTACATTAGGGTGATAAATTTTGGTTATGAAATGTACTTTAGGAACTGCCATTTGGTATTCTTCTGGGACGAATAGTTCATGGTTAAAAATCCCTCGCTCAAAGGGAGAATCCTGGGGGCCAACAATGACCACATGAAAATAACGGGTGTTGCTCTCATCTGGTTTCACTTTAATGCCAGGAACTGTTTCTGCCAGCAAACGCTGGGTTTCCTTGTTAATCCTGTGGGGCAGCCGGCCATCTTGTCGGATCTAGCGTTTGGCTTCTGGTCTCGTCTCCGGCTCTGCTCGGAAAGTAGTATGTTTCATCGATGCTACACTGCACCCTGAGTGACTTGTCTATTCCCCACTACCCCTCTGCAAGGGATGTCCAGTTGTCTACAGATGGGCATTGGGTCCCCATCACGTGCGCCCCTCATTCACAATGATATGATTTTTTGTTCTTTGGTGCTTGATACCTGATCCCTTCGAGCCCTCATGATCATACAGGCTGGTGTGCTTCTTCCATGTGGGCTTTGTTGCTTCTGGGCTAGATGGCCACTTGTTTACCTTCAAGCCTTTAAGACCCCAGGTGCTGTATCTCTCGATAGCCGGGCACCATAAGCCTTCTTCACCACACTTATTTACGCACACATTTCTTTAAGGGAGTCCACTGCCACATATTTCTCCCAAGGAACTTCTGGTGGGGTTAAACCACTAATCTTTCAGTAAGCAGCTAAACACTTTAAGAACTGTGCCACTATAACTCCTTTGCCATAAAATGCTTACTAATTATTATTTAAAATGAAATTCCATTTGTTATTTCTCTAAATGAGAAATGCATTTAAAAAAATAACGGACTACCTGTATCTTTGAGGGTATAGTCATGGAAAGTTTCATACAATGATTATATGAAAAATGGCACACTTTTTGGGGCAATAAACAAGAGGCTTAAAGGTAATTTTAAACATTTACACAGGAATACTAGTTATGGTAATAGTTTTGAAGTAAAAAATCTGAATAAGAAGCCAGGATTTTTGGCTAAAGGAATTGATACAGTTGGTATTTATTCATACGTTTATAAAAACAGAGTTACATCACCTAGATGACAAATAATAATGGATGATAAACTAAAATTTATTATAATGATATGAATGACCATGATATAGCTACAAATGTACAACTTTGGCATTCCTGAGTAAATAATTACTTGAGTATAAGCTGTATATACTTGAGTATAAGCCAACCCGAATATCAGTCAAGGCACCTAATTTTACTACAAAAACTGCATTAACATGTACTGAAAAACTCAGCTTATACACAAGTATATATGGTAAGTTGTTTAGCACTGGTTTAATAATTGGAAGGCTGGCAGTTTGAATTCCAGTAGAGACAAAGTCATTGAGATACTTTATAATTAGTAAAGCCATTCTAGTTATAATTCCTTATGTGGTGTATTATAATTTTGGTCTCTGGGGCTATAGTCCCATTTTGCAATTTCTCTGCTATATTAATAGACAGGATGAGGTTAAGTCTGGAATTTGGTAGAGCTTGTGAACCATGTCACACCCTTTGTTTTCTTGGTGATATCTTTACACTATACTTTACTAGAGAGTGTGACTTGTGACACCATCTTTCCTTTTCATTGGGGGTATGGACAGCTGAAAGATAAAACAAACCAACCAATGAAACAAACAAACAAACAAACACACATCCATTAAAGCCATTCCTCTGTGTATAAGAGAGAGAAAACCCATGTTCCAGATGCCCATGTGAAGTGGTTCATTCAGGCTGAAACCAGAGGCACCAGCGACTGTGGCATGGAGACTATGGGTCAGAACACTTAGAGTGGTGCCATGACTATGGAACTGTGATGCAGAGGCCAAGGGACTATGAGGCTGAGACAGAACCAAAGAGAGACATGGTTGCTGGCTGAGGAGAGGTGATGTTGTGTACCAATGGCTGTATCCTTAGTGATCCGGACTTGTGGTAACCTCTTAATTCCCCTAGTAAAGTCCCTTAATCAAGGGTATTGTCTTTGAGCTCCATGTGCCCATTGCAATGAATTATTGTGGCCAGCATATGAGTAGAGTGGCATGAGAGGAATGGTGTCAGAGTATGTAAAGAAAGATGGAGCATGCCTTACTGATGCCTCTTGGCAATAGGGAAGCCAGTGGAGGACAGATATGGCCCCACAACATTTACTGCAGGCACAAAGTTACTATGGAGCAGCATCGATGGATTCTACTCACATGTTGGAGAAGTGGTGGCACAGTGACTTACTTGTTAGGTTTCTAACTATCAGCTTAGCAGTTTGAAACTACCAGCTGATTCCTGAGAGAAAGATGAGGCTTTGTACTGAAGGAAAGATTTACAACCCACCAGGCCACGTCTACCCTGTCCAAAGGGGTTGCCATAAGTCAGAATGGACTTTTTTTTTAAAGTTTAAAACAGTTTTATTACTTTAAAAAAATCAATTTATTGGGGCTCATACAATTCATCACAATACATAGATCAATTGTGTAAAGCACACCTATACAT
>NW_022103942.1:7378732-7392602 GCF_000313985.2 Echinops telfairi
GTCCTGAGGGGTTCATCTGTCCTAGATTCCCTGCGTTTCCAATTCGCTGTGCATCATCTGGTCTAAATAGGTCTGCAAGGCAGAATTGGGGTCCTGGTAGATGGGGGGAGGAAGCGTTTAAGAACTAGAGGAAAGTTGTGGGTTTCATTATTGCTATACTCAACCCTAAGTGACTCCTCTCCTCCCCACTACCCCTCAGCAAGGTATGTCCATTTGTCTAGAGATGGGCATTGGGTCCCCATCACACACCATCAGAAAGAGTAAAGAAATAGAGGAAAGAAGTAGGAGGCAAAGGGCTTACATACAAGACTAAATACAGACATGTACATATGTAAATATATTTAAGATTATGGGGGGAACGGACCTAGGTGCTAACAATTATAAGTTTGGTAGTAGGGTGGCAGGTGGACATTGGGCCTCCTCATGCGCATTCCCCTAATACAAGAGCACCTTGCTCAGCTAAACAGTCATTGCATGATACCTACCTTCCTGACATGATCGCTGAAGACAGACATGTGCATAAGCAAATGTGGTGAAGAAAGCTGATGGTGCCCAGCTATCAAAAGATATAGCGTCTGGGGTCTTAAAGGCTTGTAGGCAAACAAGCGGCCATCTAGCTCGGAAACAACAAAGCCCACAGAGAAGAATGGACTTGATGACAGTGAGAGAGCGAGAACTAATAAACTAACAACAAATAGCAGAACACTGAAATAGCAAAGGACAGAAGAAGACAGGAAAACCATTTCAGCTCTTATAAACCCAAACCAAACACACTGGTCTTGAGTAGATACCATCTCACAGTAAACCCCATATAGCGTTTTGGAGGCTGTAAATCTTTTCTAGAGCAGACCACCTCATTCAGCCTCATCTTGGTACCATGGAACTGCTGGTGAATTTGAACCCCAGAATTTACAGTGAGCAGTCCAAGACTTATCAAACAGTGCCACCAGGACATGCCTTTCCTGACTTTATAGAGATTGCAATTCTGCAAGGAGGTTAAAATAAGTACATACAAATAAGCTTTAGCAATGTATAGAGCGATAAAATAGACTATAAGGCAACAAAAACTGAGCAGAATGTAAGACAATCATTTTCATCAGGAATGAAGGGTATAGAATGCACATGAAACTATGTGACAATGGATGACAGGTGTTAGCTACGATCTTCTCAGTCAAGTATGAGAATAGATGATCTGGGAATACAGAGGATGGATTTGGGGAACTGAGAAGCCAAAAACCAAAACAAACATTGCTTGAAATTGTTGCTGTGGGTTAGATGATATATATGGAAGGAGTGCATGGAAGGGTTCCTCTCTTCCAATGCAGAGGTATGTGTAGAAATCATAAATAGTGGATTGTATTTGATCAAATATATAACTTTTGTCATTTATACAGCATTTGGAATGAGAGTAGAGAAAGAATAAAAGGGTGAAAATTGAAGAAGGCTGGGGGGGCTTGAAGAAAAGCGTGAGGAACTGTACAGTACAAGATTTTGTGTGCTTGACATGTGTATTCAATGACAAACACAGCTAGAGGGGAACTACGAGTGTGAGGGAACAGGAGAGAGTAAGGAATAGTAAAGACAAGTTCCCTAGAAGGCAATACACAGGTTCAAGAGTCAAGGAGAGGGTGAAGATGCTGGTGGGCAGAAAAGCACATTTCAAAGTTTGTAATTTTGGTGACACTCATATTCTAATTGATTAGAAAGTTAATATTTTCCTTTTGATGAAGAGGTGAAATACAAAATTAGAGCAAGGTTGAAGGCTTTGGGGGTTATTTCCAATTGCCACTTCCATTATATTTACTTATAGTTAAAATCTTTGATATTGTTTTTTGGATTGGTAGTTGTTTTTCTTGAGGAATCATTTTTGCTTTGTTTTGTTTCCTGTTTTCAGGGAGGGTGACATTTAGAAGGGAGTAGGGGAAGAATCCATTTGTGGAAGAAAGTATGATTAACATAAGGTGAAAATCAGATTTTGGCAGAGCAATATTTTATTGTCTCTCTGGAGGAATACAGATTGACAAAAAAAATAATACTTTGCTTTTTGGAATGGCATACACACAAACACATTGAGCAATTTTGTTTCCCATATTTCTAAGTAGATGATATAAAAATGATTGGTAATGATTTCAAAATGTGAATAGTGCTTTACTATAAAATATGGTTTTATGTATCTAAATTAAATTCAATTCGTTGGCTACATAGAAGACAGGGAATATTTTTTAACATGCCATTGTAAACTTGAAGGCCTTTTCTTCTTACATTTTTATCAAGCTACAGAGTTGTTGAGAATTATTCTTAATTATATACACACTGTTTACGTTCTATATTTATGTTGAAATGGCCATCTTCAGACATGAATACATTACAGCAAACTCCACCCCCCAAACATATATCCAGATGCTAGCAGATGAATCAGCTATTCCCTAAGTACAATCCACATATATTTTATAAGCCAATTAACTCTTTTATATCTCTGGAGGTTACTAATAAGAACCTATTCAAGAGTAATTTCTACAAAAAACCTGAAGGAATTAATATGCTGTAAATAAATACAATAGATTCCATTTAAACCTGTGACCTGGTGTATAAGAGTTAGCCTAAAAAATGTTTTTAACTTGATAAAATAAAGCAAATTCAACAAGTGATTTTTGGATTTGCTTTGATGAACTTCTAAAGTTTCCTTGACAGGGCTCTTTAGGAAAAGGATAACAAATGTGAGACAGCAAGTAAAAAGAACTAATGTTAACAGTGGAATCTGAATCCTGAGTCCCACTCACTTTTCATAAGACTTTAGGACAAACACCTAAACACTGTCTGTGGGGGGAAGTCAGATACTTGCTGCCAGACTGCTGTCTCCTCCCACCACGGGGGTGGGCCTGCTCCCTGCTGCTGGAGACAATGGACTACTCTCTGAAGCTTGGGACCATTAGCTTGGTTCCTGTAGGAGGGGTTTGCACCCTACTGATAAGGGTTCCTATGGAGACCCAGAGACCACCCCCTAGACCACCCTCTCATTGCTGTGTAGCCTATAGTGCAACCCCTCCCTGTGATGTATGTCTCTACCTGTAATTAGTGGGCTGGCTTGCCCCCAAAAGGTATATAGGCATGGGTCAGCAAGATAGGCCAGGACTTCTCTCTTGGACTCTGACCTCTCTGACTCTTCCCCCTCTCCCTTGTTCCCTTTCCCTCCTTCCCTTCCCCTTCTCTCCACGTGGACCACCAAGCTGGGCTGAGGTGAGCAATGGTACTACGTAACATGCCTAACTGTATTATTGTATTATCTCTCATGTTCTCGATGACTTTAATATAATGCTTATATATCTCAGCCATACAATTGTGCATTACTGAACCCAGAAGTAGTATTACTGAACCCGTTGAATAATAGTAGTATTAGCGGTGGGGGCTGGTACCCCACCTCCCTCAGCGTCATTATTTTTTAATTTAATACTACAACTTTCAGCCTCTATTTTCTTACCTGTGTAACAAGAATAATAACACCAACTTGCCGCCCTTCTGGATAGAATAAAGATATCATGTTTGTGGCATTAAAAAAAGTAACAGTATTATAAATATTGCTGTGATGAATTTTTGGTGGGCATCAAGATGGAGCCAAATGCTGTGATGCTCATCCTCCTGACAGGATTGCTGAATACAAAAAGGGTACATAAGCAAATGTGGTGAAGAAAGCTGATGGTGCCCAGTTATCAAAAGATATAGTGTCTGTGATCTTAAAGTCTTGAAGTTACCGTATATACTCATGGATAAGTCAAGTTTTTCAGCACATTTTTCATGCAGTTTTTGTGGTAAAATGAGCTGCCTTGGCTGATATTTAGGTCACCTTATACTCGAGTATATATGGTAAGCAAGCGGTTAACTATCAGAGAAGGGACTAGCCCATATGGAAGAAGCACACTAGTCTATGTGATCTTGAGGTGTCAACAGGATCAGGTACCAGGCATCAGAAGACCCAAAACAAGCAATCAAATAAGCAAAATAATGTTGAGAAAGAGGGGGGCCAGTGCAGATACCCAAAACCCGCCTGTAGAAAATGGGACCTCCCACTCACAGAAGGATTACAAGAAAGGGATGAGTCAACCAGGGCATCATATAGCACCAATGAAACATACAATATTACTCTGGTTCTTTGAGGTTTCCTCACTCCCTACTTACATGAACGCAGTCCTGCCTTTCCCTTCGGGCTAGGCATGTACACTGTCTAGTGAACACTGGTAGTACATGTGTACACTGGTACAGATAAGAGCTCACAACCAGGTCAGAATCCAGCTCAGATAAACCCCTTAGGGCCACAAATGGGAGTGATACAGGAGGGTAGAAGTAAAGTGAGGAGACATGGGGAGAAAAGGGGAACTGATCACAATGATCGATGCATAACCCACCACCCAATGGGGAGGAACAACAGAAACCATGGGGGAAGGGAGACAGCAGTTGGTACAAGATATGAAAATAATAATAATTTATAATTTATCAAGGGATCATGAGGGTAGGACTGGGGGGAGGAGGAAAAGAGGAACTGATATCAAGGGGTCAAATAGAAAGTAAATGTTTAGAAAATGTTGATGGCAACACATGTATAAATATGCTTGATACAACTGATGTGTGGATTGTTGTAAGAGTCCCCAATAAAATGATCTTTGTAAAAAAAAAAGAGAGGGGGCCAAGACAGCAGTTTTCTTTGTTTCTAATTATTAAAGTTAATATTCAGAAAGCAAATCAGAGATAAATGGAATATAGGGTTCCTCCACCACCAATAGGAAACTTTTCAGGAATACCTCTATAGAAAGGGATTCAGGTGGTTTTTACAAGTTTTAGAAATTTTTTAACTCATAAAAATAATTATAGTTGATTTTATACCAATAATATACTAGTGTGAACAATTCTGTGTACCTTTGTTGTGTATCTGTAAGAATTTTCTGTATTTTATTGGAAGAGAAATAACTACCTGACATTTGATGAAAAATCATGTGAGGCCAACACTATAATTCTACTTCAACTCTAAATACAAATTTCTTTCTATCTGAAAATAGAGGAATATGACTGTTCTTTCTCTGTCCCTTTGCTGTCTTCCCTGTGTGCTTCGTTTCATCATCTAGATGGGAACAGCCCAGAAGATAACTTGCTCTTTTTCCATAAACTTTTTATCTTAATACATTGCCTTTATATCAAGGATTTTATTTTTATATATAAGCTGAGGATTCCCAAATATCTGTATCTAAGTCCTGGCCTCTTATTTGTGGAACAGTGCTGTATGCACTAATGCCATTTAATTACATTCCCATGGGTGTACCATTACCTCATGAAGAAATGGTCACACAAGACCACTTTATTTCAAAAATAGAAATATTTTCTGATTATCCTATTTTCCCCAAATGTCCTACTACTTTTTAGTTATCATTACTTAATACGACAGGCTTTATTTTTATTCTTAAAAATATTAAAATAATGTATATCCAGTGAACCACCAAGTTTCGTTGATTGTTTTTTAAGATGCTTTTAGCATCCATCGTGGCCTTTTAGTTTCAACAGCTATTTTAAAAGTTCTCATCATTTAAAGCTTATAGTAAAACAACTGTTCTTTATGCTTTCAATTTACCCTATGTAATGCCTCAAGAAAACCCATTGTTATCAAGTCGATTCCAACTTCTAGTGCCCCAAAAAGGACAGAGTAGAAGAGTTCCTTGGGTGTTTGTTTGAAATGTAAATCTTTATGGCAATAGACAGTATTATCTTCTTCCCACACAACTTCTGGTGGGGTTGAACCATCAAACTTGCAGATTGCAGGTCAACACAGCCCACAGCACCACAGGCATCTAGTGCCTCACAAATGAAGGAAACAACTCTGAACACCAATGTCACTCTTTCAATCCTTCATACTGTGAGTTACAACGGAAATCTGCAATTACATTTGAAGTCCCAAAAGCTAACATGGCTTACTCAATGCAATTAGAAACTAAATATGACTAATACCCTGGACAAAAAGAGGTTTTCAAAATAAAACACATTCGAGTAATTTAAATTATTTGAGGAACTGCAGGAATTATGAGCATACTAAAAGCAGCCTCAGTTTCCATGGGGGACTTGGAAGCAAATCCTCTTGTAAACTACTAACAGTAGCATTACTGTCTCTGGGGATTGAAAAGGGAAATGCACCTGGGAATTTTGGGTAAACACAAGCTTCTGGGTATACATCAAAGGACAAGGGTGTTTCAGTATTATTCTACATCATTCTCTCTGTTGTGTGTGTTTCTAAGCTGCAATTTAAATCAATTCTTTAGGTATGCAAATCACATTTCATGCATAGATTGCTCATTGATCTTGCAAAGACCAGCTCTCAGCTACATTTTTAGCATGACATATATAGAGAAATCTCATTTTTGTAAAGATAATCTTGTTTTATTGCATTTCTACAGATTTTGCTTTGCAAATTGTTACTTGTGTCACCCTTTAATGGCTAGTGAGGTACAAGAATTCTAATTTCATTTGAGGTTTTATTCATTTAGGGGGAAAAAGTTCTCTCTATTACTTTTCAGAAATAGAAAAACTATGTCTTATTTACATAATGGTAAACTGCTCATTTTCTTTTCTCCATTAGCAGAATATTGCTGCCTAATAAAGGGTATGATCTTAGGAAGAAAAAAAAATGAGCATACACTAATGAGTAGTGCCAGAGCAACAAGCAAAGTTGGCAAACACTTTTTTCCCCACTTGTCTTATTCACATACTTCAACAGACTTCATTTTCTACATGACTTCTCTCCTCACGAAAACAGTATTTTCAAATTTTCCACCATACCCACTGAATCCAACGTATGATGCCAATCATTTCTGGACTTATAACCTCATATCCTTGATCATCAACATTTAAGAATTAGGCAGGCAGCCTTTCCTTTTTCCCTATGTGTGTTATAAGCATCCAATGAATCTACAAATATCAACTCAGAGGCAGACTTAAACAACATAAATCGTTTTAAAGCCCTAAACATTTGCTTACTTAGGAATAATTTGGATTTTGATGAAAACAGTTCTCAATTTTGTAGTCAGTATTTTGTATTTAAGCTTTAGATCTGGATGTAACAAACTAATGAATTAATTGAACTACCTTGACTTTATAAAATAGCTTAAAAATATCCATTAACCAACAATGCCACTTTGACTTTGAATAACGTGAAATAAACTTGAAGTGAGCCTTCAAAAATTTTGTGTTAGAAACAATGCAATTAAATGCTTAATAACCATTCCACCAGGGTAATCATAACCCTATTACCTCCTGGAGGAGGAACCCTAAACAAAGCACTCTGGTGGCTCAGAGGTAACACTTAGGGCTTCTAACCACAAGTTCCAGAGTTTGAAACCACGAGCCTTTCTATGGGACAAAGATAGACCTTTCATAAAAAGTTAGTCTCGGGAACTCACTGGGACAGTTCTACACTGTCCTATAGGGTCACTTTGAGTTTGTATGCACTTGATGGCAGTAAGTTTGGATTTTCTTTCTTTCATTTTTTTTAAGTATTATCACTTCCAGACAGAGGTAAAGGCTAATTTGTATACTTCTCACTGAGTCTAAAACAGTGAATTACACATTATAAAGATATGTAAGCTTTGTGAGAAATCGACAATGTAAACTGTCCAACACTCTAATTGACAGCCAGCTATGAATACACTATATGGAGGCCCAAATAATAAACCAACAGAATAAGGAAACATTCTTAGGTTGTTCACATATCACATTAACTCATGTGTTTCTTTAATTATGAAGAAAGCCATGGACTCTACTCAGAACCCTTCAAAGCCACTAACGTTAAGATACAATGGAGATTCAAAATTTGCGTGGAAAAATAATTAAAAGAAAATGTATTTTTTACCCACAAATTTGAGAAGCACCCTCCTATGACATGCTAATTGTACTTATTGAATGAATAAATATGCTATAAAATTAATTTTAACATGTTTTCTATAATCTTACGGTACATTTGCAAACATTAAACATGAACATTAGAATACACATATATTTCCACTGACAAAACACTTCAAGAGTTTTGTGTATAATAGTAAATGCAGATTGAACTATTATAAAGTTGTCATTATTGTAGGTAAATATATCTATGCAATGTAAAGATGCTAGAATAAGTTGCAATTCTACCATACTAAGCAGACTATTTATATTAAGCCCAAACCAAACTCACAACCACTGCATAGATGCCAACAACAAGAGATCCTATAGAATAGAGAACCACTGCTTTGGGTTTCTGAGACTGGATATTTCTACTGGAGCAAACAGCCTCATAGTTCTTACTCCAATGGCTGCTGGGTTTGAATAGCTGACCTTGGGGTTAGCAAGCCAACAGATAACCCACTATGCCACCAGGGTCTAGTATTTATATTGCAAGCATTAAAGCATACATTCATACGTTACCCTTCATAAACAAGTCCTAGCATGATTTAATTTAGTCATATCATTCCTCAAATATTGATTTTATATTCTTACATGTCATCAGTTCTCCATCAATATAGTGAAAAGAACCTTTCACTTCGAGTACTAACTCCCAAGACTCCCTGAACCCTTGGTTCATTCACTTATCAGACACAGTAACCAGGCTAGTCTTGTTACCATAACTACACATTTCAGCTTCCTTCTGTTTGTTTCTCGAAAATATATAAGCTTCCCTGCCACGTGTAAGCATTTGACTCTATTATATTGCCCTCTAAGTGTTTATGATCTGTAAACCCTCTCGCTTCAATAGGAATGCAAGTTGCACTACAGCAGACAGAATCACATTTTTCTCATAGGACCTATTATGCTTAGGCACAACTAGAAGCCCTTTCCATCTCTTACATTAGAATTAAGATTGTCAACAAAACTATGCTCAGGTCACCATTAGATTCTCCTTTGCAGACGGTCCATATGCTTCAAGTAACAGAATATTCACAATTGAGAGAAACAGTACAGATGTTTTCAGGGGTTTAATGCCTATACTATACTAAATTACTATAGCCTATGGGAGTTGAGTTCATTTTGGGCAGTAGGCAATAAAGAAAGGATCCTCACCATATACTCAATGGTCTAATTTTATGTTGGAGAGAAGAACAAAAAATGATGGAAATAGAATATAATGTTTACATTTCTAATGAGGATGAATGTGCAGGAAAACGGTATATAATACACTAGAACTGTTTCTAAGTTGTGACTATAAAGACAATGATAAAATTCCAAAAATCTCCCACAAAAGCATTGTCATTGAATCATTTGTGATTTATGTTGACCCCACATACGAAAGAGAAGTGAGCTTAGTATGGATTTCTTGGCTGTAATTTTTACAGAAGCTAAAAACCAGGACTTTCAACCAGGATACTTGGTTGGTTGGAACTGCCTTTAGATTAGCAGGTGAGAATAATGTACCACATAGCCCTTCACTGTCAATGAGTCAATTCCAATTCAAAGCAAGCCCATAGGATAGAGTAGAACTGACCTGTAAGGTATTAAAAGGCTGTACTTTAGAGTCTGATTGAAACATTTTTTGGCCCTGGAACTACCTGAAAATTCACACTTTCACCACTGTGCAACCAGTCCTCCTGTGCAACCGAGAGGCTACAGAAAACTGGTTACAGTCAATTAATCAAAGATATAAGTTAAAGTGTTGCTGCTAATGTTCAGTGACACTGATTTGATTCCCACTCATTGTGACCCTAGGCACGAGAACTCAAAACTGCCCAGTCCTGCATCTTCCTCACAACCACTGTTATATTTGAGCCCATGGTTGCAGTCACTTTATCATTCCATTGGATCCAGAGGTTTGCCCCTTTTAACTGACACTTGAAGTATGATCTCCTTTTTCAGAGACTGGTCTCTCCTGATAACATGTCCCAAGTACTTGAGACTAAGTCCCACCATCCTTTCTTCTAAGAAGCATTTGGGCTGTATTTCTTCTAAGGCATGTTTGTTCTTCTGGAAATCCACTGAAAACTTTATGAGTAGCATTTGTAACTGAGTCAGATGCAAATCATAGTGAACTTAAATATAAAAGGAGAACTTTTAGTGAACTAACATGTAAAAGGAGTCCTTTGTTTCCTCCACTCTTTCAATACATTTCACCAATGGACTTCCCTGCCTTCACCAATTCTACTCTTTACCAAGCATGAGCTCCTTTTCTAGATATTAGTCTTGCTTGATGACATGACCCATGTCAGCAAGCTCAAGTTTCACCTGCCGTACTTCTCAGGAATATTCTGATTTTATTTCTTCTAAGATTGATCTGTTAATTGTTCTGACAGGTCACACCAGCTTCAGTATTCTTTACCAACACTGAAAATCTAAGGCATCAATTCTTCTTCTGCATTGCTTTTTTTCTTCTTGTTTTTTCGTCATCTTTTTAAAAAAGCAGTTTGCATGTCTGTCCTACATTTTTGCAGTGCACATTGGACATTCATATCATCCGATGGAAAATACCATGGCTTGGGTCAGATGAACATTAGTTCTCAAAGGGATGTTTTTGCTTTTAGAAATTTTTGAAACGGTCCCTTGTGAAAAATTTGCTCTGTACAATTTGTTGTTTAATTCCTTCATTGCTGCTTTTATATACATTTGATATGTGCTCTATCCAAGTAGAATGGAAGTATTTACTTCAATTTCTTCTCCGTTTATCGGTCCAACTGTGAGGATTTCCATTCTGATGTGATAGATTGTAGCTATAAAGCCATAGCTATAATAATGGGGTCAAACACAGTAATGATTGTGAGGCTATGAGGATGGTGGAGGAACTGGTGGTATTTCATTTTATTGCACACATGGCTAGTATGAGTCTTAACTAACTAATGCCACTGAACAACAATACAGAATTATTAGATTACTGAGAATTTTTTTTTCAATTTATACCTTTAAGTTAATAATAAAACCTGTTCCAATGAAGAAGGAAAAATACTCATTAGTAAATTAATTAATGTGCAATATAATCAGTTCTCTGACTCGGACTTGCGAAGGCGCCAGTCAAATAGAACTCCTGCAGAGATCTCCTCTACAGCATCCTTAACACTCATTCATTTGATTTCTGCATAATATTCCCTTCACAACTCTTTTTCCAACCCATATGTTTATTGTTTTTTTTTCTCTTTTCCACTTCTTTCCTTCCTCTATATTGCTTATCTTAGATCAGAACTGGGTAATATTAGGTGCATATCTAATAGTTACATTTAAAGTCATCAGATTTTGGTTACTACTCCAATGTATGAGAAACATGCAGAATACTCCTATCCAAACGGAATGTTGTTGTTGTTGTTGTTAGCTGCAATCTAGTCAGTTCCAATTCATAGAGTCCAGGTGCAAATGAACACAAGAGTTCCCAGCCCAGCACCATCTTGATAACACAGCCAAATTACATGAGGCACAGAAGTCTTGCACTCCTTGCTTCTAAGGAGCATTGTGGATATAGTTCTTCCTAGACAGATTCATTTGATCTTTTGACAGTTCATTGTACTTTTTAAATATTCTTCACCATCACAATTCAAGTGCACAAATTCTGGTATAGCCAATGTCCGACTTTCATGTGTATAGACGAGTTAGTACTTCCAGTGCCTTTTCAGTTTATAGAAACATTTCAATTGGTATTTTTTCAATTCCCAGAGCCTTGCTTTTCAATAAGCCCTGCAATGCAGGTCAGACTTCTACATTCATTACCATTGGCTCTTGATTATATGCTACCTGTTGACATGATTGAATGTTGACTATTTCATATTGGTTTATTTACTCTGTATTATATCCATCTTCTTTTGATTTTTTTTGCATTTTTCAATAATTTCTCCATTGAATCATTTAATATTGCAACTCCATAAGTTAGAATTGTACCCCTCATTTCTTCTATCTGTAGATATGGTGAGTATGAATATAGAGCTAACTTTATCCATCATCCATCTCAGACACAGAAATTTACAACAGTTTAAAGTAATTTTAACTTATATATATCCATATCTTTCTCTATATATATATATATATACATATATATATATTATAGTTGTACAAAATAATATTATTCAGGAATAAAAAATGAATGCAGTACTGATACATGCTGCAACATGGATGGACTTTGAAAATAAGTGAAAGAATCCAAATGCAGAAGGTCAACTACTGTATGATCCTGTTTACATGCAATGCACAAAAAAGGTAAATCTATAGAGAAAGAAGCTAGCTTAATGATTTCCTAGTGCTCTGAGCTGGGGATAATTAACAATAACTACTATGATTTACAGGGGTTTGTTTTGGGGTGATAAAAGTGTTCTAAAATGAAATTGTGATGGTGATTTCAAAACTCTGACTATATTAAAAATCATTGAAATCTACACTTTAAATGGGTGAACTTTACATTATGCACATATCTTAATTTTTTTAATGAAAAAAAGGCATATTAATTCACCTCCAAATAATTTCTTGTATTCAGGAACACCAATAAATTTAAAGTAGCAAAGGGAAGAAACACTGCAAAATATTTCCTTTTAACAGGCTTCCTTTCAAGAATAAAAGAAGAAAATGACCTTGTTGCTGTATTTGCACACAATTAGAGAGACATAGGTTCATTAGGGGCAGAAAGTGGTTTATTAATGGGCCTCATTGTTCTCAGTCCATAAATGAAACCATTTTGCTCCTAATGGCCATAATCCCATCTTAATCTTGCCAATACTAAATTACAGTTGGATAGCTAATGATCTCAATCTTTCCCTTAGCTTATCAAAGCATAAAAGAGTAAGCAGATATTAAGTGACCTGACAGCAATTTTTTTAAAAAGGACTATAGCTTAAGTTTAGGCTTAACTCAGTGTTAATTAGCAAGACTGTTATTTGTCACTATAGTCTAACCGAAAACTTTGGAATGTGAGAACTGAAATCTTGAGAAATTGGCAGCTATTCTGGTGAAAACATCAAAAACATATGAAATAATACTATATTTTCATAGTTAGGTTTAGTCAGGAAATATTTCTTATTCAAGACCACATGTGATTCTACCTGACATTCAAAAGTAATCTAGCCTGTTCAGTTTTCTCTAATTTTAAACAATAAAAATGTACAGTTAACAATGACAGAACAAAATGCATGATTTATTTTTTGAATAAAAAACAAACAATAACCTCAAGAATTGCTAATACTGAAAACTACTAAATTTCAAAAAATTGAGTGATGACTTAAAGTTTGAAATCATAACAAACTATTAAATTCAGTATAGAAAGATAAGCTTACTATATAACACTGTTATTAGTTATCAATAAATGAGTATTGACTCATCGTGGTATTACGTATAACATCATGTGATGTACAACCATCCTGAACCATCTTCTTGATCACAGTTTCAGATCCTATACTGTACAATGTTCTGCTCTTTTTTATTATGTTTTCATTGGCTAATTTTAAAAAGCAGATCAACACACCTTTCATACTAGTCTGTCCTACTCGAAAAGATTTTCTAATGCTTGAATACCACGGGTGACCCGAAAGGTATTTGAAATAGTTGTGAAAAAGCTTCCAGCATCACAGGGACCGATTATAAAATATCAATTGCCCGACATTGTGGGGAACAGAAGGAATTCTCTTAAGTTGTCTCCCCAAAATATGTACCAAACTTAGCTGCTTAAGAGTGACTGTCGGCAAAAGTAGGTCAGAGGTTATTCTCCTTAACATTGGCCATCTGTAGTGGCTAGACTATTAGTCTGACTCACCCTGAATAAGACCCATTCCCTTCTGATAAGGATAATGGTGGTCTATTCACTTGCAGACTTACCAGAGAGGTCAAACCCGCCCAAGGGTGACCAAGGTTAGTTAGCCATTATCAGCTGTCTAGATCAAGCAGACACCACAGTCTATTCCACAACCAA
>NW_022103942.1:7392702-7437622 GCF_000313985.2 Echinops telfairi
GTCTATTCCACAACCAATGTGGACACACCCCTAGGTGATTCCTCTCCTATTGATTGTATTGCCTATGTTAATATCCCTCCTGGTGACTCAGGTTATTGTCCACTATCAGGGAACCCAGAATAGTAATTGTCTGTTTTATTATGTGAGACGTTAGAGTGATCAAACTTGTTCTAGAATGAATTGTATTGCCCCTTTCTGTGATGTATGACTCGATGATGAGAGGTTAGCAATAAATAAGGAGGCTCCCTGGGACTCGAGAGGGTGGCTGGCCAGAGGGTGGCTGGCCAGAGGGTGGCTGGAGAAGGTGACTGAGGAGGACGAAGCAGCGGCTTCTTCTCTGACAGCTAAGCCCCCTCCATGAGGACCATCAAGCCAGGCGGAGGTGAGATATGCTACCATGAATTGCGTCTGACTCCATTACTTGACTCTATCCTTTAACTCTCATGCTCTCTATGACTTTACTATAATCTCTACTTATTATCGCTGTACAATTGCGCCTACCAAACCTGTGATGTTTTGTGGGGTTCCCTCTTACCCTTAACCCCACACGACATGTTTAGTAATTTAAAAACATCTGGTAAAGGATGTGACAGTCATTACGGAAGATAACAAATGTGATATAATATAACCTATGTTCAATAATATTTCTAGCAATGGAAAAACCAAATAATTGAGAAATTAACAGGCTTTAAAAATAATTAAGATAATCATGCTAAGGTGACTGTCATGAAACGGAATGTTCTATTATCTTCTACCAATGAAGGCCTATGTGGGTAGGTGGTGGCCAATATCCCTGAAGCAAATGTGATCTCATAAATAATCTGAATGACATCCATTTGAAAAAAGAAAACAAATGTTATTCATGAGCTAAATGTAGAGAGTGGGAGTTGGAAATTAATCTACGACCAGTAAGACAATATATAACTACATAGACATTAGAGTAAATATTTCAACTATATTATGACCTATGATCTTTCAACTTCAAAATTAAACCATATTATCATAAATGCGAAAATAGATTTAGTAAAATTTTAAATGTTGATTCATATTGGATATGTTTTTATCATTTAAAATATATTTGAATTTCTATCTATGGGTTACACTACTTTGGCTAGAAACATGTTATGATTCAGAACACATGCCTTTCTTTCTGTTCAGTAATCTAAGCTAATTTTTCCTTTTATTCTTCAAATACTTAGAGAAGCAGCAACTAAAGAAACAAAGAAAAAACCTGGATGACCCCAAACATGATGTTTGCTTCAGTGTAATGTGCAGAGGCTTGCTAGAGCAATGTCATGAACACTTCTAGACTGTTGAAATAATGTCATTTAAATGTAAGTCTTTGCTACAAAAGCCAATTCAATTTCCATGTGTATTTCAAAACCAAGCACTTTTAAAAGAAGAGACATTTAATACCAATTGTTGGTGTACTTTTATGGACTCAGTTCATTCCAATCTAAAAACAGTCTCGAATATAAACAAAAGTGGGGGGGTCATTTTATTAAAGTGTGCACATATTCAATACTACTTCTTTGGACAAAGTTTTGAGAAAGGAATCCTAGAGATTGGTAAAAAATTTAATCTCTTATTTTGAGTGAAAAAAGACATTCTTTGGCTGCTCTTCTGTTGTATCATATATTTGTGTGTGTATGACACAGAGTATCCACTGAGTAGCTGTTTTTAGCAAATCAGTTTAGGTTAATAAATCACTTAAGATTTATTTCTGTCAGGGTACGTGTACAAAGACAAATAATATGTTAAACTATTTTTAAATACTTTTATTGGGGGCTCTTACATCTCTCATCACAATCCATACATTCCTCTAGTGGGTCAAGCACCTTTGCACATATGCCGCCATCATCATTTTCAAAGCATTCTCTTCCCACTTGAGTCCCTGATATCAGCTCCCCAGTTCTTCCCCTTCCCCACCTGCCCTCCCTCACGAACCCCTGATAAGTTATGGATTATTTTTTTCCATATCTTACATTGTCCTCCGTCGCCCCTCACCCACTTTTCCATTGTTCGTACCTGTGAGAGGGGGTTCTGGGTTGCTCCTTCTGATCAATTTCCCCCTTTCTCCCCCCCACCCTCCTCTAATCCTCCTGGGATCTCTACTTTCCTTCTTGGCCCTGAGGGGTTTATCTAACCTAGATTCCCTGTGTTGTGGGCTCTTGTCTGTAGCAGTGTGCATGTTCTGGTCTAATCCGATTTGTAAGGTAGAATTGAGGTCATGATAGTGGGGGGAAGGAAGCACCAAAGAACTAGAGGAAAGTTGTGTGTCTCATGGGTACTCTACTGTACCCTGACTGACCCATCTCTTCCCTGTGACCCCTCTGTGAGGGCATGTCCAATTTTCTATAGATGGGCATTGGGTCACCACTCCATGTGGTCCCCCCCCACCCCCGCCCCATTAACCTTGAGTATGGTTTTGTTCTGGGCCTTTGATGCCTGATACCTGATCCCATCGACACCTCATGATCATTGATCATATAAGCTGGTGTGCTTCGTCCATGTGGGCTTTGTTGCTTCTGAGCTAGAAGGCTGCTTGTTTATTGACAAACAATACTTTTAACTGAGCTAGATTCTCTGAACATTTACAGACTTGCATTTTAGCTTTATTTAGCTGTAAGATCAAACAAACATGTACTCACATTATTTATTATTACCCACAGTGAACATAAGCTATCAAAATTATATATCACATACAGCCATATGACATTGCTATTATATAGTTCAAAATGTTCCAATATGATAATAAAAATATGTTTGAATACCAGCAATTACATATGGTTTGATCTAATGTAATATATTTTTGCTTAAACCATGACAATGCCTTGAAAACCTGAAATCAACTCACTATGCATACCCTCTAAGGGCACTTTAGGTGCTGGAAATGGAAGTAACGCTGGTAATGCATTTCAGTCAGAGACTCATTACAACTTAAATCAGGTCACTTCATTATTATTTTTAAATGGGAACTAGAATTTCTAGTAAAGATAAGACAACCAAATGCCTACATGAGCCCGACCCATCATCTTAAAAAAATACACACAGTGGTTTTTAAACAGTATTTGCTCCCATCACATAAATAGAATTTTCAGGTATGGGAAAGCTATTTATAAAGTTATTGTTAGGTGTTATTAAGTCAGTTATGACTCATATCGACCCAATGTGCAATTACATGAAACACTGGTACTTCATCACCCTGACAATAATTGATTATCATTTATAACGATTACTACCTATATATTATTATCAGTGTTAGGAAATCTATTATTATTCACCTGGAGAGCAAGGATAATAAGTACTATCCCCCTACATTCAATACATAAATGACAAAACACACACACAATCATATTTTAAAGAGCATTTTCAACACTGCACGGCATAGCAGACTTTTATAGATACGGTTTGCAACAGGGATTGCTCCATGGTGACAGCGAATGAGTAAGGTTTGAGGCCACAAGCCACTAAGTGGAGTTTGGAAACATTCAGAAATTGGCACAGCTTGTTATCACATCTACCTCTCTGTAACCATGCCAACAATGCCATGGAGTGCCTCTTTTCCAGCTACCATCTGCTCCCACACTACCTTGTCTGAGCTCACCTGATCCCCATTGCAGTATGTGAGCTCCTGTCCCTCCCTGTTATCTCATTCCACTGCAATCTTGCTGTCCGTGTGCTGGGGGAGCAGATGGCAGAACAGAAGTGTTTACAGGTAAACCCACATCTTCAAGTTGTTTCTGTATTTGCTCTCTTCAAGACCCAAGTTAAATAATGACAAGAAAGGTCATCTTAGACTTCTGAATGTTTTTTCTCATAAATTTTTTAAGCACTGATAAGGCTATACTATTAAAAGATGAACTTGTGTGCATTCAGGATTTACAAAAAAATAAACCTTGCACTTCCCTGGATGGGGTACCTAAAAGTGGCTGACTCTGAGGAGCAAAGCCTGAACTGAACTACTTTCAACAAAAGATAGAAAAGGAAATGATGTTTTGACAAAAGGTGAGGTGTATCTGGGAAGGAGAAAAATGCATTCTATAACAAATGTGGTCTGACAATAAATTCAGGTGTAATTTTCAACTCATAGTGTTTATTCTGCAAACAATCTAAAATATAAACTGTCTCTCCTTCCTACCATGAAAGGAAAATATCCCTGAGAATTTATGGAATCACTGCTATGATTTCACATGCCTGTAGAGAGATCTATTTTCAGTTTTAACTTGTCCTTGCCAATCTTCTAAGTGGTCTATAATTCTCAACGATGAGCGTCTTGCAGACAGTAAATCTAATCATTCTGACATCTATAAAATATATTCAGTTGGTGAGTAAGATGAAAAAGGATGGTGCAGAAATATGAAAAGTCTATCATGGGATAACAATAAGGCTACAACTCCAGGTAGGCATACTCTACCACCAAGAGTTTCGTTTCTATACAGTTCTACCTCCATGAATGGAGTTGTGATTTTACTAAGGGAGGGAAAGGAGCCCTGTGGTGCAGTGGTTCAAGAGCTGAGCTGCTAAATGAAAGATTGGGGCATTTGAACTTACCAGCTGTTCTGTGGTAGAATGTTGGGGCAGCCTGTTCCACTAAAGATTTACAACATTGAAAACCCTGCTACACTGCCCTCCTATCATCTGAGTCTCTCTTCATCAAAATCAACTTCAGGACGGTTGATTGGAGTAGGGGGTTTCCATATGTACACTTATTTGTATTTTTGCAATGATTTGCACAATTTCTAAGGCTGGGTGTTCCTAAGAATTGAAATTTTGGCTCTAAGCTGTGATCATGGCACAATCAGCATGTGTTGGACTAAAAACCAGAGGTCCAAACCAATCAGCTGTTTCTCTGGAGAAAGATGAAGCTGTCTGCACCAATAAATATTTATGGCCTTGGAATCTTATATTTGGTCTCTGTGAGTCTGAATTGACTCTGTATCGGTGGGCCTGAGTTTGGGGATTTTGTTTATTTTTCAGAATGTAATAAGAAAGCTGATGGCCCCAGCTATAGAAAGATATAGCATCTGGGGTCTTAAAGGCTTGAAGATAAACAAGCGGCCATCTAGCTGAGAAACAACAAAGCCCACATGGAAGAAGCACAACAGCCTGTGTGATCACGAGGTGTTGATGGGATCAGGTAGCAGGCATCTAAGATTCAGAACAAAATCATACCCAAGGGGAATGGTGGGGGGGGGGGAGCAATGCCCATCAGTAGACAATTGGATATCCCCCTACAAAGGGGTCACAGTGAAGAAATGTATAGCACCAATGAAACACACAACTTTCCTTCAGCTCTTTGGTGCTTCCTTCCCCCCACTATCGTGACCTCAATTCTGCCTTACAAATTGGATTAGACCAGAGCATGCACACTACTACAGACAAGAGCCCACAACACAGGGACTCCAGGATAGATAATCACCCCCCAGGGCCAACAATGAGAGCAGAGATATGAAGAGAACTAGGAGAGGGTGGGGGGAGAAAGGGGGAATCGATCACAAGGATCAATCCAGAACCCACTCTCAGGGGGATGAACAACGGAAAAGTGGGTGAGGGGCGATGGAGGATGATGTAAGATATGGAAATAATTATCTATAACTTATCAAGGGTTTGTGAGAGAAGTAGGGGGAATCAATGGAGAGTTGATATTAGGGGCTCAAGTGAGAAGAGAATGCTTTGAAAATGATGATGGCAGCATATGTGCAAACGTGCTTAACACACTGAATGAATGTGTCTATTGGGATAAGAGATGTAAGAGCCACAGATAAAAGAATTTAAAAAAAAGATCAGTGATGATGACCAAAGTGTTTAGAAACACTTTCATAGCATGCATACACAATCTCTTTTAATATTAATTTTTCAAGTTGTATAACATAACCTTGAAGAAAATGTTTGCCTTCTTTTTTCTTAATTATAAATTCAAAAAATTCAAAAATATAACAGAAAAATCCTTATACAGTATTCACTTTAGGGCAACAACAAGCTATTTTTAATTTTCTATTCTAATGATAAAAATAGAGTGATATACCTATGCAGATCTGTGCATGCTCTGTGTCTTAACTGAAATCACTAAGACAATACAATATGGCAGAGTAATTTACTGAGTGAAATAATTACATTCCTTTCCCCATGGCTTACTTTCACAAGAACCTACTAAAGAGTCAAAAAACAAAAACAACATAGTTATATGTATAGTTTGGTCTACATGAGTGTGCTAATTCCATGTATGCAATTTATATTCACTATAAACTCCAGAAATTATATGCAACTTTAATAATTCTTCTAAAATCTCTCCCCAGAAGTAGGTATTTGGAAGGGGCCTATGGTACTCTCATAGTCTCCTATGATTTAACAAATACCATTAGTTTACTTACAAGTCCAAGCATAGTATGTAAGTAAATTTACTTCTAGGGTTTTAATTTTATGTGTGTGTGTGTGTGTGTGTGTGTGTGTGTGTGTGTGTGTGTGTGTATTTTTGAGAGAAAGGGAGAGAGAAGAGCTACAGCCTACCTCAGTTTTAATTTTGGAGACATCAACAATTCCTTTTCTCAAAAAAGTGTCCAGTCTTAGTGGTGTTGTCGGTTAATTTTTGGACTGCTAAACACTAGGTCAGCAGTTCCAACTCACCAGCTGCTGTGTTGGAAGAAAGATAGGGCTCTCTGTTCCTCTAAAGATTTACAAGGCCTATGAATTCACACCATGGCAGTGGCTTTTCATTGTTGCATTAAAAAAAGTATGATTTAACAGGTACAAGAAATTGTAACTAAACAGTCGAGTAGTAATGGAAAGTATAAAATGATGGAAAGTATTTGTAAGCACTTAAGGCACAAATAATTTCAGGTTGTCTGAAAAATAATCTCACAAAGGAAAAAAAAGTCTGTCCATGCACAGTGCGAATAGAATAGTGGAAATCAGAAAAATGGTGCCAGTCTCACAGGAGTCAGGAATCAGATTTACTGGATGCAGATGAGAACAAAGCAACCAGCAAGCAGAACAGCTTGCAGTATTTTCATGAAGGGTGACAGGGTAAATTCTAATAAGGAATCAGAGACCTGAGGCATCATATTTCTGTCTTTCAATATATATTTTTCTCACAACAGCAGGTGAGTTTCCAATCATGTAACCAAAGGAATTAAGTAAGAGTTAGAGTCTGTGTGAGAGGGACTTAAATCATTTATCCCTTAGGAAGGTTTGGTCTGAGGAAACAAGATGAATTTGATGTGAGATGAAAAAGTACCATCGTTCTAAAGTGTAAGTCTTGACCCTCTGTACTGGTAAACATATCAGTAGCACAGGGGACGTGATGGCTAAAGCAGTTTCTTTTTAATGCACCTCTGAAGACCTGAATCAAACATATTTCTCCTGCTATTTGATTTCCATCATTCCCGGCTTTGTGGATTTAACCAATATTCTAGTATCATTTATTTGGTTGTTCATAAATACATAAATATTACAAAATATGATTCAATGAATACTTTTGGTTATAGGAAAGAGGTTTTGCTTTAGGTTTGATGGAAGTCGCTGGGGCCACCGTGCCCTGCCCAACCGACCAGCTTAGAAAAAAACAGACACAAAGTAAACTCACATATAACGCAAAAATGAAAAATCCTTAGTGTCACAAAACAATTATAAGAATAGTGCTTAAATGTTAAAAGATAATTCCTGTAGAATTATTACCATTCCAGAAAAATCATTCGAAAGGGTCTCAAATGGTGAATCAATTCTATCTATAACATGTAAATCCTGCCAGAATCACACTGACCTTAAAGACTGACTCTGCTTTCCAATGCATCCCTTTGTTCTCCTACCAAACATGTATTGCTTTAAAAGAACAGGTTTAACATATTGAATATCATTCCACATAGGCAATTCAGGAAGATTAGATAAGAACATTTAGGGGCATTGATTTCATGGTACCAGTAAGGCAAATGGTTGTGAAAGGGATTGACATGGCTGAGTAAAAACAAAATGTGTATAAATAGTTGAATGTAAAACTGATGATCAGCTCTGTAAAGCTTGACCTTATACACAACAAAAAGTTAAACAAACAAAAAATGCATCAAAGTCAACTGAGTGTGAAATCTTATTTCCAAAGGATTCCCTCATACCCAGGCAGTTCAGCACAATTTGGCGCCACTCATTTCCGACTCATCTTTACAGATATGCGAATTTGGGTGTGTTTCCAAACCCTGTGCTATTTAGTGTGTCAGGTTTTTTTTTAAATGGAATCATATTGCTTTAAAAAGGGCGAGAAGGTTGGGATGGTTATAGATGCAAAGAATGGGATCAATGACCATGAATTGCACTTGGAGAAACGGTTGAATGGGTGTATGTTTTACTGAGCATAGTCACAACCCCCCCATTTTTTTTTATTGGAAAAAAAAAGAAGTTCCTAGAGAAGCTCCATGGATTGAAACTTATCACAGCATTTGTACTTGCGTAATGGCAGTAAGCGCTAATAAATTGTAGACATAGCATCTGAGAAATACATTTACCTATCCACAGATTGATACAATGGTTAGAATGAAAAATACTTAAAAAGTGAATAAGTCTCTGGCACTATCAGAAAAGGGTTAATATTTATACAAATAAGGGGAAGTAGTTTAATGTTAGTCTCAAGATTTGATGGTTGACCCTACTGAATCAATTTCATATTTCTACCTTTACAAAAATGAGCCCTGGTGACACAGTGATTCAATGCTCAATTGCAAAACCGAAAGTCAACAGTGTGCATCTACCAGCAGCTCCGTGAAAGAAAAGAACTAGTAATTTTTTTCCTGTAAGATATTCAGTTTAGGATATCATAAAGGGCAGTTCATTGTCTTACAGGGTTATTGAAAACCAGAATTGATTCAATGGACAAAAATAAACAATGTTAAGAAAACCTTTTAAAAGGTGTATGAACCACAGATGAATATAAGGTATACATTTTCCTCAATATAAAAAATGTTATATCATATGTATATACGTGGGTTGATATTGTTTCCTTACTTGAGGAATGTAATTTAAAGAATAACGCAAGCCACTATTTGAAAGCATAAAACAAGCAGCCAAAGACTCCCCCGCTTCCCTCCCTAACAAATTTTAATGATGCACTCCCATATCATATATGGAGGTTCTTTTCCTAACTGGGAGAAAGATGGGTCTTTCTGCTCCTATAAAGAGTTACAGTGTCGGAAGCCCCATGGGCAGTTCCACCCTGTCCTCTCGGTCCCTTGGAGTCAGAACACTGAGCTGTTATGAACTATATCACAGCATGGATGAAAAGGCATGATGAAGGTCTATTGGATAAACGGCAGAACATTTAGTGGGGCGGTTATCTCTTGGGCCTTCAACGTCATTTAAGACACGGGTGATGGTGAGTAAATAACTTAATTCCTATCTCTTTTCTACAGACACAGATATGATTCAATTCACAGATCTACCCATGGTTAGAACTTGAAATGAACAGTTTTGGGAACAACTGAAACCGATTTTCCTTTTAGTGTATATGAATGACTCATATCACGATTAATCACAGTTCATTTCTTACATGACTAGGGAACAAAAATCTCCCCGATGTGGAATACTGACCTAGCTCAGTGAAAGGTTTCTAAAGTAATAAACTGTGGAGATTCAATGAAACAAAAGCACTTCATATCCAACAAAATGATATTATAATGATCCTGAAAGTATTGGCCACTGTATTTCTGAAAAAGACAGATTTGTTGAGATCATTATATTTTCTTCAGGCAGGTTGTTATTAAAAAAAAAACTAAACCAATTCATCTAGATTGCATGCTATATATAAAATGAGCATCGGGGGATTTGCTCTTAAGCAGGATTATAGAAGACTAACCTAACTCCATCATTTTCATTACAGGGATTTCTAAAATTTGACCAAGTTAAGTAGTTTTTATTGATATTGTAGTTACTTTTAGAAGGAAACCTGGAGACCTCAATAAAAACATAAATTCTATACCCAAACTGATAATAAGCATTTTAAAAATTAGGACTAATTTTGAATGAAAGCTAATGTTAGAAAAATAATAAATATAAATACGGATTGTGATTTCCTAATACAACACATGCAACCATAAAAAAACACATACTTTTGTCGACTCATCTTAGGGAGAACAATGTTATACTTCAATTGTATAATTAATGAAGTTTACATAGAGGATCTCAAAATAGAACAGATGTTAAATTATAAAGTTATATAGATTTGAATCTGCACACCTACAATTAACTCCTTCATGTTCTGCAGATAGGTGCCCTCGTGTCACAGTGAGTTAAGTGTTCCTATAATGGAAATGTGTGTAGATCAATCTACCAGCAGTGCTGTAGAATAAAGATGTGGCAGTCTGTTTCTATAAAGGTCAGAAATCTTACCAGGATGCTCTACTCTGCATAAAATGATTGCTATGAGTTGACAACCACTGTATGGCTTCATGGTTACTGTAGTGGTTTGTGTGTTGCTGTCATGCTAGAAATAGTTTCAAGGGCATTTCAAATACAAGCAGGTTGGCCCAAGGTGGACAAGTTTCAGCAGAACTTCCAAATTAAGATAGAATACGAAGAAGATTCAACAAAAGTGCTCACAAACGGAACAATAAGTAACACCGCAGTAAGCAGAAATAAAAGATTGCATTGTCAAGGATTTCCTTTAACTTAGATCTAAAATTGATGCCCATGGAAGCAGCCGAGGGGAGGGGGGTGGAATCAAAAGGCAAATTGCATTGGATAATTCTAATGCATAAGTATCCCTGGAAGTGTTAAAAAGCAGTCATGTTGAAGAATAAGGTGCGCCTGACCCCAAAAACATTACATCCAAGCCCTTCATGCATACAAGAAAACTATACAATAAATAAGACCATAAAAGTATTTAAGCTGTTAAAAATTGGTGGTGAAGAATAATATTTGAATTACCTTACTGCCAAAAGGACAAATAAATCTGTATTTGAAGAAGTACAGCAAGCGTATTTCTTAGTAATGCTTAACATGCTTCTTATACTTTGTCTAACCATCCTTTGGCCACATATCCCTAACCTTTGGTCACATATCCATAGGGATATCATGCTTGATGTCTTAAGCTGGGTTCTATACAGAAGAAAAAACCGTGAAGAGTATGTTTTTTAATTACACAGAGAAGTTTAACTCAAAGTAACAGTTCACCCAGTTTTAAAAGTTGGCAATTTGCAAATTTATGGGACAGATGTCCAGTTGGAGACTTCTTTTGACTCAGTAGTTGCCGGGGCTGATAACCTCAATATCTCCCAGTCAGATAGCAAGATTCTGGAGGCAGAGGGGAATAAACCTAGGTAAACATGTAAAATATTAGGTTCTGATAACTTCTAGGATTAGAAGAAAATATAGTAGGCACCTGGCTCTAGTCCAAAGAATTGGAGGTGAGATTATAAGTCAGATGCAGATTCCAAATACAGCAAAAAGTTAGTTAACTTTTCCAGAGTGTTCACATAAATTGGAAGCAGGCCAGGCTTCTGAGGAAAATCTTTTTCAATTTATTAACTGCTCATAACAGTACTAACTTTGGAAATGATAGTGTTATATTAAATTGACTCTTGAAGGATAACTACATATTAATTGCTAAGCCACTGAAATCCTGGCACAGTCAAGTTGACAAAAAACCTTAACTAATACAATACTTGGTAAAGTACAGGGTCACACACACACAAACAAGTAGAAACTTGCCAGATGAGTCTGATTGATACAATGATCTCAAACTAGTATCAATTGATCGAATAGTGCAAGACAGGGCAATAATGTATTCTTATGATAATAACTAGAATCCAACTTATGATAATAACTAGAATCCAACCTGACAGTACCTAACCATAACACTGAAGGGAAGATATCCTTGCAATAGTCAACGGACTTAGACAGTAACCTAAAAGATTTGTGTCTGCCTATAGGTACCTCAGAAGTAAAGCCTGGTGTGTTAGGCAGGGTTCTCTAGAGAAGCAAAACTAGGACAATTATGAATATATATATATAATCAAGAAGGTTCTCTAGAGAAGCAAAACTAGGACAATTATGAATACAATACATACATACATATATATATATGTATGTGTGTGTGTATATATATATATATATATAAAATCAAGAAGGGATATCATGGCTAATTAGTCCACACAGCAGTATAGATGGCTCAGTTCAACTCACTTTCATGGAACAGTTAAAATTCTGAGGCCCTTCACCTCAAGCAGGCTGCCAGTCCAAGGTCAAGGAAGCAGACAATGTAGTCTGCCCTTTGGCAAAACAGGCAGAGTAGGCCCGTGGGCAGCAGACAGCAGGGTGGGCAGCAAATCAGTAGTTCAAGAAAGTGGTGAAGCAAGCCCCATGGATTCTCAAGCTCTGGCAATGTGTGCCTGGATTGGCTCGGCCCACAGGTAGTGCAGCACACTGTTGTATCAAGGGACTAGCTCAAGCAGCATCATTCTGGTCCAATTACCAGGGAGAAAGAGAGACAGGAGGCCAGCCTCAGAAATCATTTATCTCAGTTGCCCTCCAATCAAGCTGCGATCTGATTAGAATCTCCCCACATGTTCCTAAGGAAGCCTAGTGGCACGATAAACCTATCACACCTGGCAATCCACTTCCAAGAAAACAGCCAATGCAAACCCTATGAAGCACAGATCTTGTCTGCCATGCATAAAGTTGGACATGATTCATCAATTATTTGTTTATTCTATGAGTGTTAGACCATTTAACTACTTAATTTTATACATATGTAATCCTATGCCCTATTCCTTCTTGTCATTATAAAAAAATTTTGTTATTTAACAAAGTTCAAAGGTCAGCTGCTCATTAAAGCTCTCCTAGTGTTCAGCAGGTAGCTGATTTTTAATTTCCATTGTACTCTCTTATCACTTAAAAATTTTAAATGGATATACTATGAGCTAACATACTGTACTTTTATTTATTTAGATATGTTTCCTGGAGGAGATTGTTCTGGATGGCAGGTAACAGACTATATTTATTATTGCATCATTATCTGAAATTTAGTTATTGGTTAATAAATGTTCATTGATTATACTGAAAATGAAAATACAATTTATTTTAAAAATGATTCAAGAGTCTATAAACATATTAGGGAAATCAATTATTTTTTTAATCATTTTATTAGGGGCTCATACAACTCTTATCACAATCCATACATACATCAATTGTGTAAAGCACATTTATACATTCATTGCCCTCATCATTCTCAAAAAAAGTGCTCTCCACTTAAGCCCCTGGCATAGCTCCTCATTTTCCCCCTCCCTCATGAACCCTTGATAATTAATAAATTATTATTTTGTCATATCTTGCCCTGTCCGACGTCTCCCTTCACCCACTTTTCTGTTGTCCGTCCCCCAGGGAGGGGGTCACATGTAGATCCTTGTAATCGGTACCCCCTTTCCAATCCACCCTCCCTTTACCTTCCCAGTATCATCACTCACACCTGAAGGGATCATCTGCCCTGGATTCCCTGTGTTTCCAGTTCCTATCTGTACCCGTGTACATCCTCTGGTCCAGCCAAGGAAATCAATTCTTTGCTGCTGTTAGGTGCCATCCAGTCGGTTCGTACACATAGTGAGCCTAGCCACAACACAACAAAATACCACCCTATCCTGCCTCATCCTCACAATTGTTCCTGTGCTTGTGCTCATTGTGCCAGATAATGTATCAATTAATCTCCTGAGGGCTGTCCTCTTTTCCGTTGCCCCTACACTTTACCAATCAGGATGTGCATCTCCAGGCACTGGTCTCTCCTGACATGTCCAAAGATTGTAATACCAAGTCTTGCCAGCCTTGCAGCTAAGGGCACTCTGGCTGCACTTCTAAGACATATCTGTTTGTTCTTTTAGCAGTCCATAGTATTTTGAATATCCTCTGCCAGCACCAAAATTCAGATGCATCAATTCTTCTTCAGTTTTCCTTATTCAATATCCATCTTTTACATGCATATGAGGCAATGGAATATACCATGGCTTGGATCAGGTAAACCTTAGTCCTCAAAGTAATATCCTTACTTTTCAATACTTTAAAGAGGTCTAGTGCAACGGATTTACTTAATAAAACTTGTCTTTTGATCTTTTGACTACTGCTTCCATGAGCATTCATTATTTATCCAAGATATATAAAATACTTCACAACTTCAAACCTTTTCCCACATAGCATGATGTACCAACGGGTCCTCAGACTTTTTAAACAGGGGGCCAATTCACCGTCCCTCAGACCTGTTGGAGGGCTGGACTATAGTTTTTTTAAAAAAAGCTATGAACAAATTCCTATGCACACTGCACATATCTTATTTTTTAGTAAAAAAAAACAACAAGCAAGGCAAAAACACCCGGCGAGCCTGATAAATGTTCGTGGTGGGCCGCATGTGGCCTGCGGGTTGTAGTTTGAGGATGCCTATATCTATTGGTCCAGTTGTGAGGATTTTGGTCTACTGAACGCTGTAATCCTTGATCTTCATCAGCAAGTGCTTCAAGTCCTCTTCACTTTCAGCAAGCAAGGTTGTGTCGTCTGCATACAGCAGGTTGTTAATAAGCCTTCCTCCAATTCTGATATTGTATTCTTCTTCATATGTGCCAGTTGCTTTGATGATTTGCTCAGTATACAGATTCAATAAGTATGGTGAGAGAATTCAACCCTGATGCACACCTATCCTGATTTTAATCCATGCAGTATTCTCTTGTTCCATTTCCACAACTGCCTCTTGATCCATGTACAAGTTCTGAAGGAGCCTAATGAAGTGTTCTGGAACTTCCATTCTTCTCAAAGTTTTCCATAGTTTTTTATGATCCCCAAATTTGAGTTCCTCAGCATTGTGAATAAAATACAAATACGTATCTTTCTGTTATTCTCTGCTTGCAGCCAAGATTCGTCTGCCATCAGCAATGATATTCATTTTTCCATGTCCTCTTTTGAGTCTGCTCGGAACCTCTGGTGGCTCCCTGTCAATGTACTGTAATGTGAGTTAATTACTGCCTAGGATATCGATCTCCATGCATTTCATTTCATTTTTGGCCACTTTGAATTTCCCTAGATTCATACTTTGCACATTCCAAAGTCCAATCATTGGCAGAGTTTGGCAGCTGTTTCCCTTTACCTTGAAAGGTGCACAATCAGCTAATGAATATCCTTAAGTCTCCACTCCCACAGGCTTCCAATTCACTTCGCCATGATACACTCCTCTCGGAGAAAGTAGCTCCTCCTCTGTCACATTTCCAGTGCCCTCAAACTCAAGGGTCCATTCTCTGGCACTACCTCTAAAAAAGTTCTGTTTCCACTCATTAGGCCTTCAGCACTTAAAAAAGTTTTGAAGCTAAGAATAAGGTATTAGAGGTGTATTCCTCCAAAGTAAGGAGTCAAGCCCTTCTTAGTTGTCTGTTCTTAGTCTGGAAACCCTGCTGAAATGTTTCCATTTTGGGTGACCCTGCTGGCATTTGAAATACCATAACTTCCAGCATTACAGCAACACATAAGTCACCACAGTACAACAATCTGATACTCAAGTGGTGGGACAGTTATTTAGTTATATTTAAAACAGTTAATATTTCTTTGAAAGATTCTTTAAAAATGTACACCAATATTTACTGCATCTTAGCATAGCAAATGTGAGATAGAAAAGCATTGAGATGGCTTTGGTAATTTCAAAGGAATGAATGAACTGGCTTAGTTGGTTTTCTTGATGGTATTAACACCATAGTGCTACACCGTATGGATAATTTAACTTTTTCATACAAATGAATTTCTTAATCTTACGGTTAAGTGAGAACAGAAGTATTCTTAAGTGAATAAAAAGAATGAATTTTAAAAAGGGGAAATAAAAGTGAAGAAAAAAATACACTCGTGCTCCTTGGTTTGATGAACTCAAATTGTAATACATGTTTTCAAAAAAAAAGCAAGACCCTCAAATATGTCTATTATGTTTTCACATTTTCATTTCACCTCTTAGTAATTAGTCTCAGGTTGCCTTGTTAAAGTTTGTATGCTCCAACAAGAAAAAAAATCATTTCAATGTCTTCTCTATAGTGCGGATCATTTCCACAGAGAATAAAACAATGATCTATTATCAAAACTTCATGTGAATTCCATGTATTTTCCTTTATTTTAACATTGTAAATGTCACCATTTAATCACATTTGCAGTATATTTCAACCATTCTTATGATGCATACATTTAAATCATGATTCATAAGAATTGTGTGTATGTGTTTGTATAATACTCTTTTATACATTAATTATGATACATAATGTATTAAGAACTAAAGATACATATAATTCTGATTGGTGTAACCCATGCACGAGATGCCTGGGGTAGAGGGATATTTTATAAAGACGTTTCAGTATCACTTCTCGGCCTTTTGGCTAAGATCAAGTGAAGACATTCCATTTCTTTCTTAAAAGGATTCTACATTTTTTCTACTTTGGTAAACCATATCACCAATGTTTCATGATTCCTAATATAATGAAATATTTTGTATATAAAAGAAGAAGCAAGAGACAGATTAAAAATGTACTAAGTACCCAAAATCTATGCTACATTATACTTTCACTCAACCATCACAACTCAGTAAAAATAGATTGTATTTCTCGTTTTTCAGGTGAGGAAACTAAACTCAGTGAGAATAAGCAAATTATTTAAGAATACACAACTAGAATGTGCTGGGATTTAAACCTAATGCATTCTTGCTGCACAGACCTCTGCCCAAGAAGGCTGTAATCCAGTAAGCAAAACCTTATAAAAGTTACATCATGTAGTAAAGCACAGATATGCTTGTGTATGCAGGAAACAAAAAGACTTTTTACAAATACTATCTGGTTAAATCTTAACAATATTATCAATGAATCAGATTGGACCATCACATTTTTTCCATAGATAAAGAAACATACTGTGAAAAGTTATAGACTTTAACTTACACCACATAGCTAGTTACAGTCTCTGAAACCCACAGTGGCCATTCTACCCTGTCTTATAGGGTCATAATGAGTCAGAATAGACTCGCTAGTAGTGCGTTTAGAGTCACTTGCAAAGCAAGTCGGGTTCTATATCCCTGAAGAAAAATTCAAATGGTACAAAAAAAAATAACTACTTAATAACACATAACTTATGTTTGTTTTTCTGTTAGAAATAATGAGAACATCAGAAGAAGGATCTTGGTTAAGACTGCCTTAAACATAAATTTTTAAAAATATACGTTTTATTTAATATTAATAAAGACGAATAACAACATAAACCATTTAAATCAGGGAAAACCAAAATCAAGGCTTCCTAGAAATGTTGCTGATGATTTAAGCAAAAGTCCAAACTGGGGTTTTCTGAATTATCTTTCCATGAGTAACCCCCCAAAAAGATACAATTAAAGTTATTTTGTTTCACACAGAAACTTATATAGTTAGGATTGAGTCAAATACTACCTTTTTTGTTTATTTGGGAAAAAGATGATTTGAACAAATAATTCTTTTATTTTTCTTATCATTTGGAAAAAATAATCTTTTTCCTGAGTAACCAAAAAAAAGAAGAATCAAAGTCATTATTTATTTTTACACATGCTAACATAAAGGCTGGCAATGTACACCAAAAACATTCATTTTGTAATTTTATTAGACTATTTTATTATTATATATTTATATTAAGTCATTTTATTATTATGCAATCCTAATTATATTCACCTTTACTTGTCTGTTACTTGGCACCCAACAATGACAACAATATCTGACAATGTTCTTGCACATAGTACACGTGGGCTTCTAAAAGCTAGTGGAAAATTTCCATTATCTTTTGTTTCCATTTTTTCACAAGCTCTCTGAAGATCTCTCATAATTTAGGTCCTGAAAAAGGGTTTTTTCTCTTCAGTAGCAGACATAATAAAGAAGGATGTAACATACTGATGGTGCTGTAGGAAAGGTATTGGACTGCGAACTACAAGGTAGGCAGTTCAAAACGACCAGCTTCTACACAGGAGCAAGATAGGTTTTGTGCTATTATAAATATTTACAGTCTCAAAAACTATATAAAAGGATGACATCAATCATAATCATTTTACTATACTGTTCTGGGTGTGTACATGTGTTTTATACCCTATTTATTTCACATCATAGTAAGAACACAAGGATTTTAAAGCTAGCAGTCTTTTAAAAAACAAACATTTTATTGGGGGTTCTTACAGGTCTTGTAACCATCTATACATCAATTGTATCAAGCACATTTGTCCATGCGTTGCCATCATTATTTTCTAGACATTTACTTTCTATTAAGCCCTTGGTGTCAGCTCCTCTTTTTTCCCCCTCCCTCCCGCCCCCAGTGGCCCCTTGATAAATGACAAATAATTATTATTTGCATATATTACACTGACTGCTGTCTCCCTTCCCCCACGGTTTCTGTTTTTGTCCCCCTGGGCAGTGAGGGTGCGGTTATGTGTCAATCGTCACGACTGGTTCGCCCTTACAACTAACATTCTTCATTTCATGGAAAGTTAGAATCCTAAGAAACTACTAAAATAGGTATTTAAATGAGACCACATTATCTTTCTTTTCCATTGTATAAGACATGGAGGTTAATGGATAATTTTACAAGCAAAGTTGTTCTATAGATTTATGAGGCTTCGTTTTGTTATCATTTTATATTAAATGCTATTTTCATATAAAAGACTGAAAAGACTGTAGTGTCCCAATACACGAGGGTCAATGATCAATTTCAAACTATCAAGTTTGATTAGATGGAGAACAGTTACATGTTGTGTATGTTGGTAGATATGTTGTTCCCCAATTGAAATATGTATTTTAAGTCTTAACCTCTATACTTGTGGTTATAATCCCATTTGAGAAGGAATTGTCATTGTATATTAATAAAATTGACTAGTAGAGGGTGTGTTTTGAGACTGAATGTCAAGTGAGGAAGAAGAGATGGGGGTGAGGGAGGATGGAGATAGATACCTAGCCACAAAGAGATATCCAAATACTAAGAAACAGAAGCTGAAGAGTGTCAAGGACCTTCTCCTCAAACAGATAACGACAGAGCCTTCCATTACAGGCGGCACACATACTTTGGACATCTAGCCTCCTGAATTGTGAGAAAACAATTTGATGTGTTAAGCAACCGACAAGTGCTATTTCTGTAAAGCAACATTAGGTCACTATGGCAGGGACCCACAACATTTATGAAGCAAAAATATTCGAGCACAGGACATTTTCGGTAATTGTGCATAACCTACTCAATGGAACTACTTGTTTACAAAGTGTTAGAGTGCAGAGCAGTTCTCTAGAATGCTGTGTAAAGACAGGGGCTTGGGGTGGAACAAAAGCAGAGTTCTGTGAGTTCTGCTGCTGAATCAGGGAATGTACTAATTCCCACTCTAAAACAGACTTCTCAATTTGGTCTATTGATCAATTCACCTCTTTTTCTTCATCTCCTGTTCATGATTATGCTTATGACGCTACAATGGAAAAAGACAGGGGAAACAGCCCTGGTTGTGTAGTGATTAAGCTATTGGGTTTGAAGTAAGGGTTCCGTAGATTGACTGGAAGAATGGCTCATTGGGACAAAATAACTGGCAGTGAAGTTCCATAAATATTGTAGTCTAGGAAACTGCATAGACTATAGATCAATTATCATCTGACCTATAGGATCACTTTCAGTCAGAATCAACGGAACAGCACACAACAGTTGTTACAAGGTTTTATTTTTTCTGTTGACTAATTTTTAGAATATCTGGCTGAAATTGACAGAACATTACATATATTCTCAAATCATCTTGTATAACTCACAAAATAAAAAAGAACAGTTAAATAGGGATAGAAGTGGACTCACACATACCGCCAACCATGGAGGTGGCACAGAATTGAACAATGCTTCATTTTTGTACATAAGTTTTTCAAGAGTCAGAGCTTACTGAATGACAACTCACAATAAGAATGGGGTGGCAGGGTCTGGTATAATTAAGTTGATACAGTCTGTTTGTTTGCATAAGGCAAAACGGGATTAAAAACAAATAAAACACAAATTTATAGATTTATTCTTTTTTGCTGATCTAGTTTATGTGTGATTTTAATCTCTCTACCCCATGGACCTAAATTAGGAAAATAATATTTCAGTTTGTCAGAGATAAAGTGCCCTATGCATTGATTTCACTGTCTTGTCTGTTTCTTTTGCCAACAGGGACAGAACAGAATTCTAAGATAAGAGTGCTTCATAACAAGTCCAGCCCAAAGTAGCTCCTGGCCTCATCAGAGTTTAATGAGACATTCAATCTAAGAAATAAATTAAATGACATTTTGGGATCATGCTTAATGAAGCGAGTACCTACAGAAGCTCTAGATTGCAATCGTGTTCTTATAATCTGTGGAGAATAGGACAGGAGAATGTCATCAATCATTTGGGACAAAATGGCACTCTGTGGACTAGAAACTGTTGAACCTCAGTAGCTCCTGGTCTAAATCATAGCCCAGAACTGGTTTCTTGTTATTTCGGGAGCATAAAAGACTTTCCATGTGTCTATGTTAATTCCATAAGTCATTGTCTCATCATTGTCATAACCACATAAAAAGAGACAAGTGCATGAGACTTCAGATGGAATAAAGGCAGGCAAACTGCAATGCTGAAAAACAGTAGGAAATAGTGCACTTTTCCTATCAGAAGTATAAAACTGAGTTAAGTGTAGGAGGTCAGAAAAAAATACTGAGAACTACAGGAGTTAAGAAGGAGCTCTGTTGGAATTATATGGAAAGGAGGATAATAAATGAGCCTAACAATAAAACGCAGTTAGTCTATAATTTGGCTGGTAATGCCTGAGGCATAGAGACACTGGTAGGAGGCAACAGCTCTGTTAAACTTAAAAACTCAATTAACATCGTTAATTCCAAATCAACAAGCTATTTCACTCAAAAATTAAGGGAGAATAAGTTGAGAATGTATTACAATCATGGCAAAAATGATGATATCATTAAAATTTTAAATTTGACTTTTTAAATTTTTGTTTATAATTTAAAACAAACCAACAATTGAAGAGTGGTGAAAGAGTTACAGCAAAGACTTATATGTGAAAAAATCATATGAAATGAAGACTGAATCAAATAAAGACAGAAAGTGAACAAGAGGGTCAATTTGCAAAACTGGATAAATTCAATTTTTTATGAATGGGAAAACATTTATTCTCATACACAATCATGGAAATTCTAATTTGAAGAAGGGGGGTTTCCTGTATATTTATTAGCACAACTAGACATTTCTTATCTAAAATTTTGCATTTTTATTAATTCAAACTGTTAGCACTTTCTGCAGCTAACTTAAATGATGGCAGTTTGAGTCCACAAGATGTGCTGTGGGAAAATGGCCATGTCTTCTGAAATCTCTAGGGACCTGAATTTTACTCGGACACAAGTGGGAACTCTAAAAGCCAGAACCCATCCAGCAACAAGTGTTTTCATTGGCTTTCATGCCAGACATCCCAATCTTTCTCTGGAAGTAGTAGGAACTTCAAATATACAAACTTAGTCTGAATGATAGTATGTATATAATCCTTACAGAAAACTCTTTTCATAGAAAATTCAAGAGCAGCACAAGGTTTATAGATCTTTGCACAACTACAGGAAATGATTAAGTAAGGTAAGGGGACACACAGTTAAAGTTGTCAATATAAATTTATTTGAACAGTGAAAAGTTAGAGAAATTTGTGCCCTACAGTAAGTGACTGATTTGATAAATGCTGGCACGTCAACCTGAGTCAAAAATATGAAATAATTATGAAGAAAATGTAGCACCATATGAAGAGCATCTTGCTTTGAAAAATGTAAGTATAGTAAATGTAAAAGGAGGATCATCTAATTCTGTAAGCCCAGCCAATGGACAATGAATAGGAAATCACACAAACAACAGTTAAAGACAGAGACCAAAAACGCTGATCATTATATTAGATGATTAGGAAAAGGGACATTGATATATTCCTTATTGTTGTTTTAATGATATTTAGGATGATATTATAAAAATAATCGCAAATTTTCAAAATAGTCTATTTAAGTCAGTACTGACAGAATGAACATCCTATTCAAAACATTTTGGAAATACATTTGTTATAATATTTTATTATTTTGAAAAACCCAGAATGCCTACACATTCTCCTTTAAATATATATTACCACCAAAAAAAGAGACTGTCTGCACATTAAATTTATATACAATTTTGTCAATCTCTTTTAGCGATAGTGAGTAATAGAGGAAAGCTTTACTTATTTAGTGGTAACTTACATTCATAAGATCCAAACTACTCTGAAAACAGACTAAAGTCAATTGAATTTATATTTTGAAATAAAATTTATTCTTATTATCTGAATTATTGAACTGGGTGAATCCTTGAGAATTAATCTGCCTTATGGCAGGTGGATATACATTCAACAAGGATAAATGAGTATCTTGGTTACACAGTAAGTTCTGGATGGATGTTAAAAATATTTCAAGATAAATACCACCACTTTGTTCTGATGGCAACAGAGTTCTTCCTTTCACAAACTGAAACAAGAAATTCATAGGAAAATCACTTAGCTGCTGTAGGTTAGGTATGGGTAATAACTGATAGCTACATTCAATTTAAGTGTTATCTTTGGCAAGCTGTTTAGAGCTCATTAATCAAATATTGGGCAGAAGGTAGGCCAAATATTTTTATGACGATTTGATATATCAAGAATTAGGTATCAATTATTAGCTGCAATGCTTCCAAACAACATTGGGCATGTTACTTTGAATGCTTGGTTCTTCCTTTTTTTCAAATAAGAGAAGGAGGTAATGATAGAAGGTGTTAAGTTTTCTTATATAATAGGGTTGCTAGAGGAATTAAATAAACTGATTCATAAAAAGTAAATGGAAAAAAACATACCATATATTAAGAGCTCAATAACTGTCGGTTGTTATCATCTTCACTTTTGTCATTATTATTATAAAAACTATCCTATTGATAATCTTTAAAAATACTCATTAACTCCCACTGAATGAATTCTAATTTAAATTGGGATATTTCATGTTTATAATGTTTAAATGTTTAATTTGATTCTGTAGACATGATTATATGGTAAGCTGATAACAGATTCTTTTCACTGAATTGATAAGGGACTTTTTCAGTAAATGATTAGGTTGAACATGCCAATTATCAGTTCAACTTTTTATTTGGTTAAAATTCCCAACAAAGATACTATTAGCATGATAAAAAATTGGTTAGGAACTCTCAAAATCCAGGAAGATGACTGTAGGTCATTGATAGTGCAAGAACCCAGATGGGAATGGGGAGATTATAGGAGGTTACCACAAAATGAAGAGATTAGAGTGAGGGCAGATGCTGAGTCAAAATCCAGTTTATTTTGAAAACATACTCAAAGCAAATAGTAATACAGACATGGAAATAGTCAGAAATGTTGTGGTAGTTACATAATCTGGTGTCAATTTGAGGATTAAGAGTGTAGGGGTGGAGTCTAGACTGTCAATCAGGAGATAGCCAATGAGACCTTTGTGTGGGCATGGCCTTCTCCTGAGCATTCTGGTAACTTCTGTTTTTTTCTCCCTGGAGGCAGGAGACACACTCTCTTGGCTCACTTCCTTTGAGACTCTCTACTAACAAGGCTGACTCCCTGCAAGGCACCCCTGAGGAGAAGCCACATGACATGGACCTACCCTGATAGAGACCCCTGCCAGAGCTGAGATGCTTACAATGCCACTGGATCCAGAATACTTCCAACCCACTGGCCTGCGATTCTCCTGCATTCTGCATCATTGCATGCGTTTCATGAATCTGCAGAGGACTTTATAGATTGGTATTGTAGATATGGACTAATATTCAACTTATGGAATTGACGTGGACTGGGCTGGGATGTTTTCTCAATACCCAATTGCTCTTGTATATAAACCTCTTTCTTATTCATATATGAATCTCCCTGGATTTGTTTCTCTAGCCTACACAGAGTAAAACAAATGTCATTAGAATAACATTCAAAGGGCATAATTCTTCCCAAGTCTGTTTTTAATGTATCACAATGTTCATGACTGAAAGTACCTCATATTAAAATAATAGACTGACTACCCACTTGACAGGGACATACATCTTGATATTTTTGGTCACAAATCTTTTACTAATTAAAAGTCACTAAATTTGTTTTGATTAGATTTTGCATGATCTTAGCATAGCTTAAAATGGGGCACATGCTAAGTTAGTATGTTTAATTATTGTTCAGCATCGTTGTAAAAATGACTAAGATTTATGAGTATTGTACAATATCATTTAAATATAATCATTATGTATGTCTCTAAATATTTTTTCTACAAGATCCACATCTTTTAGTAGAATTGTTTAGAAGAGATTTTATATTATTCCTATTATATGCCATCGTTGAGAATAAAGCAGCATTTTAGGACTCCATGATGATTATAGTTAAATAGGTTAGACTTTTAAGAATGTATCGTTTCCACAAGTAGCCTGAAAAAGGCAGAGTTGAAGAATGCTGATTAAAAAGAGTGTGTAGTTTTATTATACTCAATGTAGCTCTTTTAAAAGTAGGTAACCTTTAAAAAGTACTTAAGTCAAGAAAGGAGATATAAGAGACCATATATTCAGATTTCTTTTCATGGATGAAAAGTTTCAGATAATTCAAGGATAAAAGATGAACTTATAGTACATAGAATTCAGAGTAAAACCCAAAGTGTTAAGTTGCTATTAATAACTAAATGGTTTAAGGAAGCTCTGGTTTCCCACTCTTTCACCAGGGCCTGGTTTCAAATCAGAACTGAAAACAGCAGTAATTACTTGCAAAGATCTCAATTTTAGGGCTCAGAAGACCTTATTTCTCAAGAACTAGAACATTTGGTGAAATGAAGAATAAAAGTAGGCATTGCTTTAAAAACCAAGTGAGGAGTATAACATCAGAGAAAGACATGTGTCTAGAGTAAGCTTTCTATAAATGTTTGGGAGACTGGAACTTAAAATTATGCCATTGGTAAATATTAATAATGCACATATATGTATAACACACACATAAATATGTATGGGCAGACATTCATAAATAAATATATTCCACACATGTATGAAAAATAACAATTCAAATTATATATCATGATAGAGCAACACCTATTTTTATGGGTCATGTATTATCAATTCTTGTGCTGTTACACACGTAATTATAATCCTCAAACAACAACCCTATAAAGTAGAGGCTGCTATTTTGTGAGTATTTTTATCTGAAGGTAAGCTTCTCAATATTCACCACACATGCACCTGAATAACTCATTCCTATTGTCTTTTAAGAGAAACAAATAATTCCCAGCTGACTCTAGTGACAGTCTGTATGAGTCCTATAAACTGTCTATACACGCTTCAGAATACTGAGTAGGCTTTCTTTTCCTGTATGTGTTTTGTTCAATTAGAAATACATATAGCTTAGAAATTAGGTTAAAAATTAAAGTCAACCAAAATAAGTCCAATTCTGTTGAATTAATTCCATTTCAGAGCAATCCTATAGAACAGAGTAGAACAACTTCCCCAGAGGGATTCTCAGTCTGAAACTCTCTACAAAAACTGTGTCTTTTCCCAGTGGAGTGCCTGGTGGGTTCAAATCACCAACCTTTCTTGAAGTGAAGGACGGAATCACTGCAGCACCAGGGCTGCCGCACTACATCAACAGGTTTAAAGAATAAGCCTGACCAAGTAATACTAGCAAATAATCAAGCCCCTGACAGTCAAATTGGCTACGGTTAAGGAAGTTATATAATGAACTGCAAGCTTCAAAGTCAATTTAGGGTAAAAGGCTGAAGAGTAGCATTCATTAAGCTGAAGCTACTCAATCTGCATGTTGTATATAAACACTTTATATTACTCTGGTTGGTAAACAAAAGGAATTCATAAAAGTCCATCAATAGTAAGTCACCTTAAGCATATGTCACAATGCGGCTATAACTTATTTTCTTCTACAGAGTATTCTTCCAAGAAAGTCAACAGCTTACATATAAAATATGTCATATATTGAATCGATGGCTATATACCGGAAGGAAGTTTCTTAAGAATAATTTACACTGTGCCTTTAAATGAAATGATCAGCCACATGTTCTGAGTTCTATGAAAGGGATTATATTATGTCTTTCTTCTGGAAATCCTTGGCGTTCTTTCACTTGTAGATGCATTGTCATTTAGCATCTTCCTTCTGAGTCTATGTCTACATATCTATTCTCTTTTTATGAGATAGGTACCCTGATGGCTTAGTGGGCTATGTTTTGAGCTCCTAGCCACAAGGTCAGAAGTTTGAGCCTACCACTCACTGCTCAGCAGAAATATGAGGCTGTCTTCTTACATAAAGATTTATCATCTTGGAAATCAAAAGTGGCAGTTCTACTCTGTTCCATAGGGTCTGTATGATTGGAATGTACTTGATGGCAATGAGTTTGGTTTTGGACTTTATTTAGAGGGGATCAGGACCCATCATACTACTGTGTGTATAATAACTTAAATCAGAATATCTCCAAGACCCTATTTCCACATGAAATACAATTCACCAGTTAGCCATTAAAATGTCAATATCTTTGGGAAGGACACAATTCACTCCTTAATAATAAAAACTGAGCAAAATGAGTCAAAAGATGCACCAGCTTCAATCATACATTTTCCACAAAGAAATTTCCATGCAAATAGCTATACAGTACTTTTTGACCAATTTCCATACATTAATTTTGAAAGAAATTGGTGGAAAAGGTTATGTCCTGGGGGGTATTTCCCCTTTTTCTCTTACAAAGTTCCAGTACTGACTCATAATGGAAGCATTTCTTGTTATTTCTTTTTTGCCATCTCTACCACTTCTCTGTTTATTAACATTTGATGGCAAATCCATCGTTATTAGTTTTGTGAATTTGACACCACTAGAACCATATTTTCTATCAACAAATTTCTGTTAGTATCTGATGATATCCTAATACCTACAATATTCTTTTATATCCTGCTTAGCTTCAAAACAGGTAAGAAGGCACTGACATGGAACAAAATGAAAGCTGATAAAATACTGAAATGTCCCTCTTTTATTGTTTTCTTCATGCAGTGCAATATAACTAAAGGACACACACACATAGATACAGGTTTTTCTGTTTATGATTTTTAACTCCGATTGTAAGTTTTAGTTTAAGCAAAAGAAAAAAAAAACCCTCACTTTTGTTATATTTTTCACATGCATTCCTCCACATTTTAAAACTGAACATATTTAAGATTTTACTCACTTATAATCAAAATCTAGCAGTATGGTTTTATTTTGACAACAATCGGTATATGGAATAATTAATTTTCTTTACACATGCTTGAAAAACTCCCTATAACTTAACTATTCACTGCTGAGTTAAGTCACTATCCAGCTGTCACTTCATTATACTGCAGCGAACGGTGTGCTGCAATGAACTGGAAGCTATGCCACTGATAGTTCAAACCCCAGTAGGTTTTATCCCTGGTGGACATGTTTCAGTGGAGCTTCCAGATAAGATAGAGTCTTACTTGGCAATCTGACTCTGAAAACAATCCAATCAACACCCTATGGGTCTAAACAAAATGTTTGTCTAATAACAATGCTGGAAGATGAACTTGTTATAAGTTTGACAAAGTACACAGTGGCTGCAATATTGGACTCAACCCTACCAACTATGGTGGGAACAGTGGCTTCAGGCATGGGAACAGTTGTAAGGAGAGCATAGAAACAATTTTAAGGATGGTTTAGGTCCTCCTTCTGTGTGTAGGTTCGCTATGGGTAGGAAATTACATGATGTCACCTAACCACAACAACATCATAGAGTTTGTGTCGACTGAGAAACACTTCATTCTCTTGTACATACATACAATCACCATGAGTCAGAGACAATTGTATAGCAATTAACAAGAATAGCCAGTTGTGCTACACATACAATCATCTTTGCCACATCTTCATTGAAGTTAAACAAGTATGTTTGTTTTTATCATATAGTACATTTGTCTCCCTATTATTTCATTGAGATGTAGAACATAGTCACTAAGTTAAATATTTCAGTTCAAGGAATTTGTCTCAATGAGGTAGGCTTCTGTGAGATACATAAGGTTATTGACCACTTAACATATGTCAGCAGTCTGTCTACTTGTAATTACTTCCAATTCTACCAAGAGTTCAAGACTACTGATAACAAGAGATAGCAAAATGGGAATTCTGACATACTGCTCACTGGGCTATCCCACATTTATGTTATACTATAGTATTTAAGGAGAAAGTTATTATGACACCCATCATTTTTAAAGCTAACTATTTGAAGGTAACATATTTAAACCATTCCCTGGAGTTTATCACTGTCATATAATTTTGCTTAATTTTTTAAAAATGACACGATTTACTAATACATACCAGGGAAAATTAAAAATATATATATTGCTAGAAAATCATAGATACCATTACTTAACAACAACAACAACAAAAATGCCAAAATGTGACTCTGCCTTATTTGGAATATAGCCTCCGTCTAGGTCGATATATTCTAAAGACAATGTTTTCATCTCTTTAAATCTTCCTCATATGATTCTGTGCTCCTCCATTTAAACCGTTTCAAAAAGGTAGTTCTGGCATCTTGAAGGGACGCAAAACGCATTCTTTTTCCACGTTATTTGAGTTGGGGGAATACAGAGAAGGCTGAAAGGCAAGGCCTGGGCTATAGGGTGGATTGGGGTATGGTTTTCCAGTGAAATACTTTTAGGAAAGTCTTTGTTATAATAAAAGATTTTGCAGGTGCACTTTTATTTATATAAAAAAAAAAACTAGTAGTAGTAGATATTTTCCTGGGCTCAAATTTCATGGGCTTTCCCTCACCAATTTCGTTTTCAATTTTCTTTTTAAAAGCCTCATAATAAGACCCAAAGATTATTTTGTGTCATTAAAGAAAACCTATGAAGGTTATCCCTTTGGAATTTCACCAAACACCACCACCAAAAAAAAAAGTGGGGGAAGGGGTACACAAAACCTTCCAAGCTGACCTCTCTACTTGGAATTTAATAAGCCCAGCAAACTCTCTTGGAAAGACTAATCTTGATTGGTCCTTTTTTTATTTTTCAAGACAAGTGTACAAAAGCTTAACTGTGTTGTGGTTGGTTTCTGTTTTACCTCCAGAATCTGTGCATGAATGAACTGGAAACCTACTACTAATACATTTTTGCTCACCAGTGTGCTTGTTTAGATTACTTTTCCTCGGTGTGTATGTGTTTACTTTTCCTTAATCTTTCATATTTAGCAAGATTGTTTTTACTTTAATATCAAATAAGAGTCACTTCTGTCTTGTTTTTGTTTCTTTTATTGCTTCATTTTAAATAAAATCTACAGGGGATTTACTTCACAATGTGGCGTGAAGTTGGGACCTTTCTCTCTGCTAAACCATGAAAATGGTGAACAGAATATCACAGAGCTATTGATTAAGGAAACTGACCTTGGGAAAGGAGATTATAGGTAGATATTGAGGACTAATTTTGAGGTACCTAAAATAAAAATAGATTTTTTGGGTACCTTAATGTGGACTGTCTTGCTTGCTGACACAATATGTTCCTGTGAGGTGTTAAAAAAATTTGCACGAATCACATTTTATTGAGTTTATGATTTTATACTTATTTCATATGCTTTGAAATATATAGCTATTATATAAAATATTACAGAAATTAAAGTATTCTGAACCTAACAATTTATTTATAGCTAGTAAGTAGAAACCATCATCCAAGGATTTAAAATTTCCATTTGACTTGATATTTAAACTCCAGCAGAGAAAGCATACTGACTAAGCACTTCCTTGGGATAGATAATAATCTGTGAGTATGTTAAAATCCTGCCTGACAAACAGCAAATTCAAAAAAAAAATAAAATAAATGTAACATATAATTAAAATGCATTATACCAGTACACATTCTACTCAACTTGTCAGCATAATTTCACCAGAAAATGAAATAGCTTTTCTGGCACCAAGAGGTAGCAAAGTAGAATGCAATCAATGGCATTATTAAATTATAGCAATGGAAAAGAATCGCAGTCTTAGTACAAGGACAATAAAGAGCCCTACATTTTTGACAAGATAAATGTACTTTTAATTTATTATAACAAAAAAGGACAAAGCAATAAGTAAAAGGTGCCTGACAAATCAATTTTACTTTCATAATGAAAGTAGCAAAATATAGCCCTACCATATTAAAATATATACAATATGAATATAATAAAGACAAAATTAAAAATAGACAAAGTGAAGGCTAATTTTAAAATAGAAATGTGTCATTAAGAAAAAAGAGTAGGTATCTGTTGCTTTAATATAACAGCTATGGATTAGGAATATTGACACTTATATTCTAGTTTTAATCCTATTAGATTCTAGAAATACATCTTCCTTAACTCTTTTGGCTTTTCTAGGCCTTATATTTTCTCAAATGTGAAATATAGAGATTAAACTACACCAGGTTTTCTGAAGGGTTAAGTTTCCAGAATCCAGTGAAAGTTAAGGGGAAGCCCATACCACTTGCCATCTTCATGATCTCCTAAGTATAGGGAATTTTATGATTTTTTTAAAGATAGAAGGGGAATGATCTCAGAATAATAAAACAGTTGTATATGTTGCAACATTTAGCATTTAATTTTCTATGTGTGCTTAATTATTATTAAGCAACAGATTGGTGACAACTTCATCACAAATTGCCAGTAGTTCCTGGATCACAGTTTTAAAACAAATAGAGATTAAGGGTACCTCTAAGCTGTTTTACAGTTCAACTTTCTTTTATATGCTATCATAATATAATTGGCACGTGCACGTGTAAAACATATGCATTGATGTTGAATATTGGGATTGGGGATGTCGAGGAGTTCTACCATTTACAAAATAATTCATTTCCTATTGTATCAAAGCAAAGAGCCTTATCTGTGTAAAATGGGAGTGTGTGTCTATTTGAATACATTTAATGAGGTTAGTTTTCCATTGTCTTCATGAGATGACAACAGTAGACTCATATTTATCCTTTCAACCATTATTCAGTCACTTTCTTTTTTCCTCCATAACCTTCCAAATAATTACTGATTGTTGAGTGCTGAGTGACTGACTTAGAAGGGCTGCCCACACAGGTACTTACTTCTAGGCTTCAACCCATATGAGAGCAGAACGTCAGGTCTTTTCGCCCACCGTGTGAGTGGTAGGTTCAAATCACTGACCTTTCAGTTAGCAGTCCAGTGATTAACCATTGTATCTCTAGGCTTCTTAAAAATTACAAGCTGGCAATGTTATGAACATTGAAAAGCTGGAGGCCTAAAGTCTGAAGCTGTCCTGCTCATTTTCCACTTGGAATTGGGGATGCTATAAGCATCAAATACTAATCAAGGGATAACAAGTTTCCTAGGGTTATTCTCCAAACTTAATAAGGTAATTAAACTATTGTGCTAATACAAATAGGAACATGGTGCAACCTGCTCAAATCCTAAATATTGCTTGATAGTGACGAGAGTCAGGCTCTAGTTCACTTTCTTTAAACTTATTCTCCAGTGAAGATATGCATTGCTTTTTTAGAATCTACCCAGCTGGAGATTTTGAAAGGAAGAACTTTTCTTAAATTGCCTAAAGTAAATAAAATCAAATAACAATATGTGATTTTCTAGTTCGAATGAGACACACGTCCCCTTAGCAGTGAGAAGGGAGTACCACACAGAGTATTAAGAAGTATGTGTGTGGACGGGACAGAAAAACTTTTGCCCAAGTCAGGAGAGCACAGCAGCTTAGAATCACAATATCTCCATCGTGACAACACATGCTACTGAAACTAAAACCTCACAGAGCTCATCATTAATGGGAAAGCAAATGACTAGAAACCAAAGGCTTAAATTCTGTCTTTATTGCTATTTTACCAAGTAAGACACATGAAGTCACTTCAGTCCTTAGTGAAGCAGGTATTTACTAACAGCACTGGTGCGTTCCCCCTGAGCTATGGACAACTAAACCAGTGGAGTAAAAGTGTCCAGTTTGAGCAGGCAGTCTTCCCGGCCCATGTGTGGCCAATCTCGGTCTCTGTTTCGCCTTAAAAATTCCGGGCTCTTCACACCTGCCTAGTTCAGCCAGTCATGGGCCTTTCCCTACACTAGAGTCCGGTCAAAGAAGCTGCCTGTTCGTTCTAAGGGTTATTTCTAACAATAAATTCCCTTTATTTTCTGTTTTCTCTTACATTTTGATTAGGCAAAGGGCAGCATTCGTTGGTGTCTGTTGTTTTGTTTATTTCTTATCTATTTGTTTTGCTTTTTTATTATTTCTTTTGGTACATATGACCATTGGACTTTGATAATTTTAATGACCATAACAATTGTATTTACACAAGAAGGGCAATGGGTAGCTTTAAGTACCATTTATAGCTTTATTCCTGAGATAAACTTGGGGATATACACTAGTTTTACAGTGTCCACGCATTACTTAGCATGGAAAGAAGGCAGCCAGGCAGGCGAGGAAGGAAGATGACAAAATTGCTACCCAGCTTTGGAGACTGATTTCTGTGGAGGCTTGTTTCTCAGTCCCTTCTCCCTGCTTATTATGAGCTGTGAGGCCATCAGTTTCTCCTGTTGTTCCAAATACTGCAGCTACAAGATCTCCAGTCAACCTCAGTTATTGATTACACTGAGCGCACATATGACTTTCTGTTGGTCAACCTTTCTCCTGGTTTCCTTTCCTCAACAGTCAGTATAATACCTTCCTTCATCTCTTAGACTTGCTTATATGAGTATACCAGAATTATTTATCCAAATTCTTTTTTTTCCTAGAGCTTCCTACTTTAAAATCCATGGGAAACCCTTTCCATTTTCAGCTGAAATAGGTGCTTTAGTATAGGGAAAGTAAGGTAATCTTGCCAACTCCAAGGCCCTTTATTTACCTTTTTTTCATTTCATAGCTTTCCACTGGTACTTTGTCCAGCACATGCTCATATATTCTCATGGAATTCAAAATTGGATTACTGACCCACTGCCATTGTGAATGTTAATGATGGTGGCCGTTTCAAAGCAAAGAACCCCACAGTGCAAAAGCTACATTTTATACCACTCTACAGAGAAAATGCTTTCTATGTTGCATGATGTAGCATAAATGCACTTCAATTAACATAATAAACCATTTTGAAAAAAAGTTACATATGCACATATGAATGTAATTAAAATGAACCATCGCACTGTAAATACAAAGTGATTTACAGACAAACCTTTGTTGCTTTTACTGGAAAACTAACATCTGGCTGTTATTAAAGTTATGCAGCGCCAATAACTCAATTAATGCCATTCTTGTGGTGGTTAAACTATGCATTTTTTTATTGAACAGTTTGAAGTTAAAATCAATTAAAATACCATAACAAACTTTCCAATGAATAAGTTTATCTAATTCACCCTTTCCCTGAGCCACCAAACTGTTGGTGACACAGAACAAAGCAACACTCTGGCTGCCAGTCAAGTGAGTGCTGACTCACAGCGACCCCTGTGGGTTTCCGATACTGTAACTCTTTACTGAAAGTAGAAAGCTGTCTTTCTCCGGTAGAGCTGCTGGAGGCTTTGAACTGCAGACCACGTGGATCACAGCCTAACACGTAACAACTACACCACAAGGGTTCTGTGAACAATGCAACCACCAAGCTATGTTCTTACCTTCATAGCTATATATAATGGACAGAATAACCTACTGCTTCCTATTCCCTTACTCTTACTCTTAGGATATAAATCCTTCAATCGGGCATTTAACAGTCTCAGAAACTCCTTTGTTGAAAGTTGATAACAAAGATGCAATCAGCAAACTGGAAGGCCTTATAACAGATGTATGCTTTTCAACTCATTCAATGAATTAAAGGTGTCACTTTGCTCCCCTCTTGAAATATCGTTTTCCCCTGGTCCCACAGACAAACATAGCATCAGATTTATTTATTCTCTCATAGCATTCTCCTTGTAAGTTCTTTTCAATATCCATCCTTAACACAGTCATTATTCTCTATGATTTAATCTGCAGAACGTTCCTCTTCTGCCCTAAAAAGCACCTATTTGGATTCACCTATTATCATTTGGGGCAAGACGTCCACAACTCTCTCTAGACAGAAACATCTAATTATATACTTACAATCTTAACTCAGACAACGATACCATTAGTCTAACCCATCATAACTCTCACCCTACCCTCCACCACCAAACTAGAGAGCATTTCCAATTTCCTTGATTCCAAAACGATTGCCAACTTTCATCATTTGGGTCAATTACCTTCTTTATATTTGATTTTGTTTACTGCTTGTCACTCAAATTAAGTCAATTGCTCATTCTGTTACAGGATCATCTCCAGGACTCACCGACTCTACTTCACTGATCTCAATTGATATTCAATTCCTATCTCAGCACAGCCTCTGACCCATATTCAGGAAGCATACTCCTTTTGTTCAGATAGGTAATTCATACCACATGAATATGATTCTGTTGACTTTGTATGGAAAAAGGCTACAGTCAAGTAACTAGAGTAGAAGCTCTCTCTCTCTCTCTCTCTCTCTCTCTCACACACACACACACACACACACACACACACACACACACGACATCATTCCTGGGAACAATCATGAATTCTTTTTGAAGAAAAGGCCATTTTTCAAGAAACAGGGAAGAATATAGAGGGCCTTGGTAGATAAGGACTTTGGTCCTCTTGGTCTAAATTCATGAGTCATAAAATCAGGAAGGATTATGCTTTACAGAGAATATAAAATGATATTGAAAGCAGACCAACCCAGTGGCAATGAATTGTTAAGGCAAAGTCACTGTGTTTTTATAGGTTTCCATGTGAAATGAGTCAGGACCAACAAGGCACAATACCTAGAGAAAAATAAAAAATCCTGTATTTTATCATTCAATTTATCTAAATTTTTTACCTTTCTTGTTTATTCCTTAGTGCAGTGGTTCTTAACCTCCCTAATGCCGCGACTCTTTAATACAGTTACTCATGTTGTGGTGACCCCCTCAACCATAAAATTATTTTCATTTGTACTTTGTAACTATAATTTTGCTACTGTTCTGAATCGGGTGACCCCTGTGAAACAGTCGTTTGACCCCCAAAGTGGTTGTTACCGCTGCCTTAGTGAAATGTGTACCTGCACTACTAAAGGATAGGAAGTGCTCTCACCAAGTACACACACCACCACCATCTTAGAAAAAAAGTTTTCATGCACTTATCATACTTAAAACAAAGTAGTATCATGGATTATGTAAAATAACCAGGTCAAATTACACAACTCTTTCTTTGTTGAAATCAACTGTAAGAAATATATATAGAATATATGTTCATTTCTTTGTAACGCTGGGAAAATTCGGTACTGAGCTCGTTCTGGGAAACAAAAGGGCATATGTTTTGACTAACAATTCACCTGAGTAGATTTATTTTGGTTGAAAAATTCAATTCAAATGCTTTTAATACAATGGTCAGTGCCAGGCCAAAAGGAGGTTTCTGGTAGTTAGTCACAGGTATTTCTTCCTGTTCCTGTCTAACTGAACCTATCAAAGATGTTTGAAGGCGCACTTGGTAAATTCACAAATGACACAATACCCCAAGGGATTGCGAATATCATAGGGGACAGAATTAGGATTGGAAATTATTGTTAACAGGTAGCACAACTGAACCTAGGCCAAACAAAATTAAACTGAACAGTGATAAATACAAACCTTTCCCTTCGTTAAAAGCAATCCATAGGTCTGGGTTATGGGATAATCTAACTTTACTGTAATTGTGTTTTTTAAAAATAGTCAGGATTTCCGCTGACCATAGAGTCAATATGTGCCCAGAGAAACCCGCAGTTACATAAAAGCTAAACACTTTAGTCTGCCATGACTAATCTAGGATGGACCCCTACGATCTAAAGGGTGATATTTCAACCTCAAATGTATAAGGCATTGCTCAGTTGCATTCTGCAAAGTCGAGGCTATATTTGGAGTACCCAGTTACATAGCATGTGACATATTTCAGGAGGGTCAATGACAAAGTACTATGAATGAGAAAGGGGGCAACCAATATTCTGTAGTGGTAAAGATGCACGTTACAGTTGATTCGACTACACATATGTCCTACAGATAAGTACTTTGGGAAAGTGAGAAGGAAAAACGCTTTCAATATTTGAATTGCTATGATGAGAAAGAAGAGTCGGGTTTTGAAATTGTTCCCTAGGGCAGACCTGAGAAAGAGCTCACAGAAAGAGAGATCTCAATCCAGAACGAAGTACATATTTTCAGTGGAACAAAAGCCCATAGAAATTAAGAAACTCCATTTTATTAGATATTTATCTACCAGGGATGCTGCTTGATTGCTGCATTGGGAAAACTGACGATATTAGATGACTTTCTAAGATCCCTTTCAACAAACAGCATTTCATTATTCCATGAAACATGGATTAACCAAAATGAAATAAAAGCCACAAATGCATGATTACCTACAATTTTTCAGTCAACTATGCAGAGTATTAGATTCTGCATGTTGTAAACATGATTCCTGACTGCTTTGCCAAACATGATGATTGGTCTCACAAACGTTTACCTAAACTTTCAAGGACCAGAGACATATCTGTAAAATCCATAACTGCCTGTAGACTACCGTCTTATGATTGGGAACTGAAATGCTCTCATAGGAAGGTAAATAGGAGACAGAACCTGTCTCACTAGACCAGGAATTCAAATTTCTGTTTTACAACCGTACTACACTAAGGTAGGTATGTTTGTGTGTATGTGTGTGCTTGTACGTGTATGGGGTGTGTGTGTGGGCGGGGTATGTGTGCACAAACGATGTGCATGTATATGGGTGTGTGAGAGACATTGAAATGTAAGCATGTTGAGGGAAAGGTAATAAGGTTTTGATACAACACATTGTTTGCAACACAGATAAGCTACCAGCAGGTTTCAAAATTGAGAATTTCGATTAGAATTCTAGCTATCTATGATGTGGGGGAAAGGCAAGCAGAGCAAAAGAGGAAGGAAGGGAATCAACGCTTGTGGGCCTAGTGGCAAACAATTCAATCGAGAAACTATAATCACAGCTCCACAGACGTATGATTTCCTCCAACCTAACATTTCTTCGCCATAATCATCTCGTTATTTGACCACAATTAGAAATATTAGACAAATAAATCTCGAAAAAGGGGAAGTTTTACCTGGCATGGGTTATGACACTACAAATCCACAGCAGCCAGTCAGAAGTTAATTGCGCACTGGCAAATTACATTTTGCTGCTCATTAGTATTTGCAAATTAGTGCATTCAGTTCCATACCACAGAGCCTACAACATACAAATAATGTCCATTTTCTTTTGCATTTTTTGTTGTTCGTGCAGCACATATTTATCTTAATGAGTACATGGCTTTTTAAATGATAGTTGTAAAACAAAATAGCACTATTTGCATTTCAGAATACTCAGTAATACCCAGCTTGAATTTTGTCCAGAACAAAAATGGTGCTAAAGAGAATCTGTCTCATGCTGTTCAGTTCAAAATTTGAAATTATTGCTTTTAAAAATCTGCTACAAAATGATAAAAATGCTTCGTGCATTTGATATTAAAATTTAAACTAAACCCAGTATAGCATAATGAAAATAAAAATAAGCAATGTTCACCGACTGAAAAGAATGCAACACACAGCGATTTTATTACACTTCATTATTACGTAGACCCTACAATCTTTTAGCTATCCTTTTCACTCTACTAAAATTGCGCTACATGCCCTGGTGACATAGTGCATTATGTTGCTAAACCCAAGGTCAGCCGTTTAAAACTACCAGATGCTCCTTGGGAGAAAGATGAGGCTTTCTCCTCCTGTGAAGAGTTACAGTCTGGCAAATTCACAGGGGCAGTTCTACCCTGTTGTATAGGGTCACTGTAAGTTGGAATTGACTTAATGGCCATGAGTTTATGGTTCAGGATTTTGGCATGAAATTGTTCTACCATCAGCAATCTTACTAAAGCCCATAAAACCAATGGTATTATTTTTAATTTTTGATACTCTTATTCTCTATTTAGTATTTTCCATTGTTGATCAATCCCTTATTCCTGGAATTTTTACTTCAATGGGCTTTCGAAGTAGTTCTGGAGGGACAATGATTAAGTGCTAAGCTGTTAACAGACAGGTTTGGTGATTGGAACCCACTAGCTCTTGCTGGAGAAAAGACTGTGTTTGGCTACTAAGAGGATTTAAGTGTAAAAAACCCTATGGGACAGATATACTGTTAAATAAGGTTGCCATGAATCAAAATCCAGTAAATTCATACAACTACAACATATGAAACCCAAAATTCACTCTTATCAATTTGATGAACACTCATAGCTGCACTATACAACAGACTTGAATTTCCCCATTCCATTTCTGAAACTTTCAATTTTTCTGAGAACAGTCTCATCATTCTCCCATAGAGTGGCTAGGATTTTTGAACCACTGACCTTGTACTTAGTACCCCAACTCATAATCCTAAATACCATCAGGGCTCCTTCAATCACATTAATAACAACAATAACAATATTGCACGTGTTGTCATCAAATGTATTTCACCAGAGCGACACTAGAGGACACAGAACTGCCCTTGTATGTTTTCTAGACTTTAACTCCTTACAGAGTAGACAGTCTCATCTTACTTGCTGAAAAGTGGCTCGTGGTTTTGAACTGCTGACCCTGCAGTTAGCACTCCAGTGTGTCACCCCCTAGGCCGCCAGCTCCTCAAGCACAGCATAGTTATCATAAACATTGCTCTAAAATGGGTTCCCCTTGCCAGCTTCTCTGACTTTTTCTTTCTCCAGAAACTCTTTTTTCTGTTTCCAGATGTGATATTCACCAAAATTCATTGCTGATCCTTCTTTCTCTTTCCCTTAGTAATATCTTCTAATCGCACAATTTTAATTATCTTTATATGGATACCTGCAAACATATTTCATTTACTAATTCTCACCAGTCTAAAATCCAAACACCATAAGCCTATTTGCTTATTATGCAGCCATTTTTAGATAATCACTCTGTTTCCTACTAGAGAAGATAAAACACTTTTCGACAAACAGCATCCTTCCTCTAAAGCCACTACTTTCCCTTTGGTTAGCCTTTAAAGGAAAAAGGAAAAATAAAGAAATGGTATTTGAGAACCATTTGTAAGAACAATGGATTCAGAATAATGAATTGAATATTGACGATGACTAGAAGAAGTAGTGAACAACAGACTTCACAATTTTCTGCTAAGACAGAGGTTTCTAATTTTACACTGTATCTCCAGGAGTCTTCACTTATTCATCCACTCACTCATGCATGTTGGTGTGCGCACGCGCGCGCGCGCACACACACACACACACACACACACACACACACACTTCTGATGACAATTTCAATCTGATAGGACAGGATAGAACTCTCCCTGTGTGGGTTTCTTTCTCCCAAAGAAAAGCTGAGCAAAAAACTTTGTGGATAGAAGCTCGGTGTTTAGCCCACTATGTCACCCGGACTCCAGCCCAGGAGGAGTGTTAGTTTACAGAGCAGCAGATTAACTTGCACAAATTTGCAAAGCTTCTGTTTAGTGACATCTTCTGAACATATCCCAGAAGGATAAGGCCATGCATTGTTCTATAGAGTTGACAAATTATTCACACAAAGACCATCAAAGAAGATATGTTGTCAGTTAATTTACATAGTCCTCATATACATGAAAAGTACGTTTTTGCACATCTTTCGTCTGTGAAAATATTTTTTGTTCAGTGGGCACTAATCTTTGCAGTCTTGTCAAATGTTTACAATGAACTTACCAGAGCAAGTAGCATCTGGCTAAACTAATCATAGGCAGTTGTCAGCTACTTTATTGCAAATTGTCAGTAGAAATGACCAAATGGGGGTGGTTAAGAAAAGGGGGGGGGGCAATTCCAACACAACCGGTACTTTAACAAAAATATAGTAATTAATCTGCATGCAGGCTGACATCAATATTACAGAAAATGTCATTTGCCATTCATTTCCCAGAATACTGACTGCTATTCTGACTGCCATCAGATTCAAAGACAGTCAAAGCATTTTACTAACAGAGAATGGAGGGATGCAGTCATTTGAAAAGAGTTTAATTGTTCATGAATTTCCTGGACCTAGGGTTCTGAGCCTTTTAATGTTTTCTCCCATTCGATTCAACTGCTCAAATAACACTTTATATTTTCCTATATTATCAGGAAATATAGAGTTTGGTTCTACCTATTGTGATATTCCCTAAATGCTGATACCAAATGTCAAACTATTACATATAGGGGATGAGGACATATGCATTATAGTACTCAACAGATTCTTGAGAGACCATAATGATATAGGTCCATAATGCCCGTGGGCGCACATTAGTAGCTGCTGGAAGATGGGTGTACAGCAACACTCTCACTTAAGCAAACGAATGGTATGACGAAGGTAACTAAGACTTTGGTATTCAAAATAAATTATTGCCATTTTTCCTCCCTTCCTTCTTCCCTATCTTCCTTTCGTTCTTGTCCTTTCCTGCACTTCCTCTTTCCTGTTCTTCCAGAAACGTAAGACAATCAAAGGATAAGTCAGAAAGCATTGCTGCTAGGGTTCCAGCCCAAGCATGCACAGGCTTATTCTGAACAAAATGTGTGTCAAGGTGTCGCTACAATCAGTGGGTGGCTACAGACAAGTTCTCTTAGTAATATTTGTCCCTGCCTCATTCATAGAGGCAATGCTGACTTGTAGTGACTCCATAAGATACGCAGATTAAAACTGCCCCACCGGCTGTCTGGGACTGTCAAACTTCATCTTCCCCCAATGGAGTGACTGGTGGACTAGCAGCCCAACACATAACCCACAATACGCTACTAGAACTCTTTTACTCTTACTACAGTGCCTTAAAAAAATTTAAATCAAAACAGTACTTTCCAAAAAGATCTGCTGGTTAAGAAAGTTACCTTTGAAGGTTTGAACAACATTTTTTCTTTTTGTTTTCGAATTCCAAATGGATAGATATTCTTAAAGGACATGATATAATCAGAAGGGCTTTTTACAGATGTTTGGAGAAAATTACCTTGTCAACACAAAGGTGAGGAAAGTGTGTCATAGGATTCCTATCGCCCACCCCACCCCCCTCATCAGTACAACTTCCCTTGTTCACTCTTCAAGGGTAGCAAGGACTATCCTAAAAGCACTTCATTAGCAAACATTGCCTCACCTACCCTCTAGTCATGATCTTGCCCTTCAGACTTCTTTTTTGTTCCCCAAAATTCAAAAGAACATTCAAAGGGAACACAAATTGAGTCTCTCAAGGATACAGAAATGGCTGTTTTAATATGGTATAAAGTGCACAAAATTCTTTAGGTAAGGGTTAGAGAGAAGGAAACAACACAAGTATATATACCCAAAAGGAGGTCATGTTGAGGAACAATAGATTTACATGTTAATGCTTTACTTTACTACAACTGTCTACTCTTTTTATCAATACATTTGGATTCAGTTTTATAAAACGGATAGCCTATCATAGCTGATAATAGTCCTTGCTAAGGCACTATACTCTACGATCTATCTGCTTGGGAATTTTTCCAAGGAAGCCCTACAATGGTATTTTCAAACATCAGGTCAAACTGGTCCAGGTATGTTTCCTTAATGAATTTCATGAGATTATTCTAATTTGGAACTTAGAAATCACAAACAGTAAAAAATTATTAAAAAAAACACCATGAATGAAGCCTGTGCAGTTTTCCTAATAGTTCTTTTAAATAGATACACACGTTTGGAAATCCAATGCCAAGAATCTGAAGATTCTCCCAGTGGGATAGTCCATTATTCCAAATTTTAATGCTTGAAGGGAAGAAAACACTTGAAAGGAAGAAGAATAAAATGGCTACATGAAAATGATTTTAATTATTCTGTTTTCACTAGGATTTAGGGTAATCTAAACTTCTTACACAGGTGGAGCTGTTCCAATAATAAAGTCATAAATAGCACACATCATGACTTCTTGGGCAAACCATAGCAGCTTCTTCCCGAACACATATAAAAATGCAATCCGAACAACCAGGTAAACCTTCTCTCATCTTCTTTCTAGTTTCCTGAAGCTTCCATTCAAAATCTTATATGCTAGCAATGCTATCTATTTGACTTCTCGTTTTCAGAATAGTAAAGTGGTTAAGATGCCTGCGGGTATATGACTCACCGTCGGACCTTTGGCAAGTTATTTAATATCCCAAGTTTCCAGCTTCTTGAATTGTAAAATGAGGAGAACAATAGTACCTTACCCTACTGGGATTTCTGTACAGAATACATGTAAATAATTGAGAATATGTGCTGTACAGAAAACTCTGCACATATGCGTCAAGAAACAAAGAAAACATTCGCATTGTTTACATTAGCAAAAGCCTGGGGTGAATGAAACCACGTGAACACTGACAGGAGAAGGGCTAGTTCATGGTGGCAAAGTCATCCAATAGAATGCTATGTGGAAAGGGAAAGGGAATTCTAGTACATACAGTAACGTTGATACAGCTTACAAACATAAAAATGCTGAAAAAATGCTAGCTGTCCACAAATTCCTATTTTAAGATTACATTTACATGCAGGTTCAAAACTGCACTAAAGGAGAAAATCTATTGCCTGGGGCAGGAGCCCACAAACTTTTGAGAAAGAAGAAACCATCTTGTCTCTCACAACAATCTAAAAATATTTTGAGAGCTATGAATATATTTTTACAAATAAGGGAAATTTAAAGTAATATTATAAAGACAAGAGGACAGGATAGGTGTAGTTTCATTTTCAATTTTATTTCACTACATGTAGTATACCAAAAGACTCACACGTGGATAGCAAGCAAAAGTTTGCTGAGCCCTGCTCAGAGTACATGTTGTTGCCATTGTTGTTTGTCATGAAGTCAATTCCAACTAATTGTGACCCCATTTGAGAGAGGAGAACTACCCCACAGGATGTTCTAGGCTGTCAGCGCCACAGGAGCAGATCACCAGGTCTGCGCTTCTGTGGAGCCAGGGATGGGATCAAACAACCCACTTTGGGTTAGCAGCTAAGCACTAAACCCTGCATCACCAGGGACCACAAGGGAACTCAAGGGGATGGAAGACATCTACTTTAGTAAAGGGGGAATCTTTAGAGTGAGAAAAGGAGGGTGGAATTTAAGAGGGGCACACAGAAGGCCTTACAATGGCACTGTAATCTTTGATTCTTCATTTATGTGGTGAGTTCATGGGATTTCACATTATGATTATTTTCTCTAAATCTGCTCTACTGTGTGTGTTCTCCTATGCACATGAAATACTTTATAATGATGCTTTTTAAATGTTTTCATCCTATGCAATATTTAAAAAGTAGGAAAGGCAATTGTTTGTCTAGAAGCTTTGTATCTAATCTTGCTAGAGGGGACACTGCTGAGTTAGATTGCAGCCAATGATCCAAAGATCAGTCAAAAAGTATTTCTACAACATCAGAGAAATCTTTTACTAAATGAAAATATCAAAATGTGGAGGTAATGTTTCTTGACATATCCTCCAACAATATACTTCTGAAGGCAGTGTGATTCCATTCATCTAACTCTATCTGAAAGAATTCTGGGCACTTTAGTTTATACCATGTCAAAACAGCAGTTTTGGCATCCTCAGGGGACACAAATTGTATTCCTCTGAAGTGTTCTTTGAGCTTTGGAACCAAAAAAATAATTCCAAAGAAGCAAGATTCGAATTGGAAGAAGGATGGGATAAGGTTTTCCAATGAGACTCTCATGGGATAGCCCTTGCTACACCACTGAAGAATAAACAGGTACATTTTTATGATGATTAAAACAAGTATTAAACATTTTTTTGCAAATCACCCCTATATCATGCAATTCAAACTTTAATCGCATCAAGAGGAGCTATACAATCATTTACCAGAATCATTTTTAGAAAAAAAAATGTTTTAGTTTAATCCCCTCAAGGAAACATTCCTGGTTTTCTCATGAAAGCAACTTTCAGTATTCTTAAAGATTCTTGTAATCACTACCTACATGTGTGTATTCTCAAAACACATTATTGCATGAAGGAATAAAATAATATATTCAAAAGCAAAGCAAATGAAGAGTACTCCACCAGTTACAATTTAAAGTGTGGCGATGTAGTTAGTAGCTGTTAAGTAAATTCCAACTCATGGCAAAATCCTATGTAGAGATTAGAACATGCTCCATTCAGGTTTTAATGACAGATATTTTTTGGAAGTGCATCGTCAGGAAGTTCATCTGCGATGCTGCTGGGTTGGTTCAAATTGGCAACCTTTGGGCTTCTATTTGAGTGCTTAACCACTGTGGCATTTACGTTCTGCTCTTTGTGTAATATTTCTTTTGAAATTATTTTATATGTTTCTAATGAAAATTTTGGGCCTACAGAAAACACCCCAAACTTTGTCTCAGTGTTTCTGTCTCCACTGTAATGGCACTTTCTCAGAGGAGCTAACTTTCAGTATATTATCAGAAACAATCCTTCAGTTGCGTCCATTCCACAGTAGTGCTAGCTATTAAAACACCCAACACATTTTGTTTCTGTTACCATTAGTTGTCATCTGGTCAATTCCAATTTATAGCAACGTCAAATTTGCAGGGTACAACTTGGCTCCATTTATGTGGGGTTTACAAGATTGTGACCTTTTGGAAGCTGATTACCAAACATGTCTTCCGAGGTGTCTCTGTATGGATTTAAATTGCCAACTTTTTGCTAGCAGTGGAGGGCTTAAATATCTGGACCAGGGAAGGCCTCCTGTTTCTTTCCTACTGTATAATACAGTATACAGCTGAAAAGACAAACTTGCTGTCATTGACTCATTGCTGACTCATAGCGACCCTCTGTGGGTTTCTGAGTTAGTTAATTGTGCCAGCCTGGCCGATAATCACATGTGGGGTTGGTTGAAAGGCGGAGGGATAAATGGGTGGTGAAGCCT